>NC_048894.1:53658015-53666544 GCF_011077185.1 Oxyura jamaicensis
AGACCAAGCTCCTGGAGACCAAGCTCCTGGAGACCAAGCTCCTGGAGCAAGGAACATGTATCCTTAGGGGAAGTTTGAAGAAACAGATGGAAAACCATGAACCAGATATTAAAAAACACCTCAATAATGACTTTTTTTTTTTTTAAAAAATAATAATAATAATCCATGAATAGGATGATTGCCAGCTTTTAGGATACTGCCAGCTTTTACACTGTAAAAAAAAAAATCCAGAGAAGTGGTAAATTCTACTAACTAAACTGATTACTGTCCGCCAAGACAAGAAACAGCAAAATACAGACAAAAATACAATAAACAGTAGCTAACTGTGGCTCAGACTTCCTCTGACAGTTACATGTAAATACATAAATCTCCCAAGAGAGAGGAAACATCTACAGCTAGATTCCAGCCTGTATTTCTATAAAATAATCAAAAAAGTTTCATATTCTCAGCAAGCTAAATTGAATGAAGAGCCATTAAACAAGGTATTTTAATAATAATCTTGAGGCACCCAGCTCAAAATTTAGCAGTCAATCAGGTGATCACTAGTTATTACATGCTTTGTTTATATACTAGCTCCCAGGAGAAGGCCAAGTTCATTCCAGGGCAGACAGGTGTTATCAGTTTCAAACTGAGGCCTACAGCAAAAACTCCTTCACCAACACTCAGAGGGATGGGGGGCCAATAACACAGGAGAGTGGGAGCTGGCAACAAGGCCAGCAGGAGGAAGTCTTCTCCCAAAGCCAGAGATGCTCTTATAGACGTGCTTCACCCCTCTGCAGACCGAAAAGGAAAGACCCATTGCAGAGGGAGCAGAGCTGAATGAAGTAGCCGGATCTGCTACCTGAATAACAACCAGTGAAACTTAGAAAGCTGACAGGCAACAGTAATAGGTGACTCTTCTGAGAGGTACAGAGGCATCCACCTGATGACCTGACCTGCTCTTAAGAAAAGTCTCCTGCTCACCAGGGGCTCATATCAGAGACTGGCAAGCCTTGTACAGTCTAAGCACTATTTCCCACTGCTGCTGGTTCACATGGGCACCACTGATGCACAAGGAGCAGTCTGAGGAGAAATCAAGAGGGATTACAGAGCCCTGGGAGCAGCAGTAAAGGACTCAGGAGCACAGGAAGTCCTTTCATCCGCAAAGGAAGTCCTTTCATCCACACTCTTGATGAAAGGGAAGGGGACTGAAAGGGCCAGTTGGATCTGGCAAATCAACAGATGGTTACAGGACTGGTGCCACAGGCTACTTAGACCATGGGACTGGCTTTGAGAAACCTGGTCTGCTGGGGACCGATGGGGTCCACCTGTCAGAGAAAGGGAAGAGCATCTTTGGTCACATGCTTGCCAAGCTGGTGAAGAGGGCTTTAATCTTAAATTGCTGGGGGAGGGGAACCTCAATCCATTCCGCTCCTCCCAGTTTGATGCTGGTGTCAGTGATGCCCACCCAGAGCCGGGAGAAGGGTCACGGGTCAGCAGGGGAGCACCTGAGCAGCAGCACAAAGGAATTCTGGCCACTCCAGCAAGTCAGCTTCATTCAGGGGCCACTCCAGCAAGTCAGCTTCATTCAGGGGCCCAACATAAATGCCTCTATGATAACACAGTAGCATGGGGAATAAACAAGACAAGTTACAGATATATGCATGCCTGCAGGACTATGACCTCACTGAAATTATGGAGGTATGGTGGAACGGTTCCTGTGACTGGAGTGTTGGAATAGAACAAGAGAGGCTCTTTAGGAAGGACAGGCAGGGTATGTGAGGAGGGGGGTGTCACTCTCTATGTCAATGAGCAGCTGGAGTGCTCACTGGGGATCTGCCTGGGGATGCACCCACAATGGTTCCTGAGGGCAGAGAGTAGGGGAGCACAGCCAGCTCACTACCCTGGACTTCAGGAGAGCAGACTTTAGCCTCTTCATGGATCTGCTTGGTACAGTACCATAGGAAAACACCCTGGAGAGAAGAGGAGCCCAAGAAAGGTGGTTAATATTCAAGCTAAGGTGCATGGAAAATAAGGAGGTAATTGGTGACAGCCAACAAATCTGGTGGCCTTCTGTGACAGGGTTACAGCATTGGTGGATAGGGGAAGAGCAACTGACGTCACGTAGCTGGACTTGTGCAAAGTATTTGACGCTGTCCCACACAATATCCCTGTCTGGACTGGAGAGACATGGATTTGACAAAGAGACCACTTGATTGATAAGGAATTGGCTGGATGGTTGCACTCAAAGTGTTGTGGTCAACAGCTCAATGTCCAAGTGGAGATCAGTGGCGAGTGGTGTTCCTCAGGGGTCGGTACTGGGACCAGTGCTCTTCTCCATCTTTGTCAGTGACATGGACAGAGAGATTGAGTGTACCTTCAGCACGTTTGCTGAAGACACCAAGCTGTGTGGTGCACTCAACAAGCTTTAAAGGGAAACAATCCACTGGTATGTAACAAATTCAGGTAGCTATCTTTTCATGTTACTAAGTTTTGTGAGGCCTTAGGCCCCAGTAAGAGCTCTGTATCATCTGAACCTGATACTCAGTGGTGACTGAGGAACAGCGAACGGCATCACGTGGGGGCCTGGAGGGTGCTGATGGGGAAGGGGGGGATGTGCTGACTAAGGATGGTGCCAGATGAGAGCCTGCCCTGGGAGACAGCTGAAGCCATCCTGCCCTGCAACAAAGAACCACCAATCTGAAGGAACATAACATATATGCATTGAGAACTGATTAGACTACAGTGAAGATTGTAAAGGTATGGAGGATTGTACGGCAGACGAAGATTGTACAGGTGTAAGACGCCAGGGAAAGTTTTGAGTGGGGTCCCTCCTTGGAGGAACCCAGCTTGAGCTGATATATGGGGATCATTAAGTTTTTACTGAATAAAATAAGACTTCACTCTGAGTGAATTTTGGATGCCAGAGGAAAACTATTCTAGTAGGGGAAACAACAAGTTCCCCTAACATGCTAGAGAGAACAGATGCCATCCAGAGGGACCTAGACAGGCCTGACAGGCGAGCCCATGTGAACCTCCTGCAATTCGACAAAGTCAAGTGCAAGGGCCTGCACCTGGGTTAGAGCAACCCCAAACACAAATACAAGATGGATGGAGAATAAATTGAGAGCAGACCTGAGAAGGACTTGGGGGTGTTGGTGATGAGGAGCTCAACGTGAGCCAGCAATGTACACTTGCAGCCCAGAAAGCCAATCACATCCTGGGCTGCATCAAAAGAAGCATGGCCAGCAGGTCGAAGGAGGCAATTCTCCTTTTCTACTGTGTTCCTGGGTGACCCCACCTAGAGTACTGTCTGGGGCCCCCAACACAAGAAAGACATGGACCTATCAGAGCAAGTCCAGAGGAGGGCCACAAAGATGATCAATGGGCTGGAGCACCTCCACTATAAAGACAGGCTGAAGGAGTTGGGCTTGTTCAGCCTGGGGAAGAGATGGCGCCAAGGAGACCTTACAGCAGTCTTCCAGTACTTAAAGGGGGCCTAAAGGAAAGCCAGGCAGAGACTCTTTGACAGGGAGTGTAATTATAGGACAAAGAGTAACAGCTTGAAACTGAAACTGGGCAGATTTTGATTAGATTTTAGAAATAAATTCTTCACTCAAAGGGTGGTGAGGCACTGGAACAAGTTGCACAGAGAATCTGTTGATGCACCATCCCTGGAGGTGTTTAAGGCCAGGCTAGATGGGGCTTTGGGCAACCTGGTCTAGTGGGAGGTGTCCCTGACCATCGCAGGGGGGTTAGAACCAGATGACCTTTCAGGTCTTTTCTGACCCAAACCATTTTATTATTCTGTGACTCAAAGCAATTCAAATTCTGAAAGGTTATTTCTGAAGATGAATGACAGCATAATGTGTACAGTCTATTTGTGCCAACACCACATATATCCAGATAAAAAATAGTCCAATCAGCTGAACACAAAGCACACACAACAGGGAAGACGCTCTGCACATCTTATGGTACCTGTATTATACTGTACCAGGGGAGAAAAAAAAAAAAAAAAAAAAAAAAAGGACATTACAGAAATCTGACCCTTTCTGATAGCTTTGGAAGCATTAAACATCTTCCTCACAGAACAACCTCAATCTTTTCTGTCTTCTCTGGGCATTTTATATAACTGCATTCAACTACATTATGCTATAATTTTCACAGACAACACAGATTTGAAAAAGATTGGATTTCTTTCTCAACAGGAATGACATTGTTTCAAGCTTAAAGAACCATGCAGTGGGATCCATTTTCAAGCAAAACAAAATGCCCATCCGAAACTTACTGTTTATTCCAACTGTGACAGCTCATCTAATAAAAGATATGTTCCCTTCCCACAACTCTTTCCAGAAATTAGAGAAAGAATGACACACAAAAGCATCACTATCATAGAATCACTGAATGGTTGAGTTTGGAAAGGAACTCTTCAGATCATCTATAGCCCAAACACCCTGCTTGAGCTGTGTCCAGTCAGGTTCAAAACATCCCTATGGACAGAGACTCCACAACCTCTAAGCAACCTGTTCTAGGTCACCCTCACGATAAAAAGACTTCTTGTGTTCAGACAGAATTTCATGTACTTTAACATTTACTTTTCACTCAATGCCACTGAGAAGAGCCTGGATCCATATTCTTTACTCACTCTACCCCAAGACATCTCTTCTCCAGACCACACAGTCCCAGCTCTCTCAGCTGGGGATGAGGGATGCTCCCACGCCTTAATCATCTTCATAGCCCTTCGCTGGACTTTATCCACTAAGGGAAATCTTCCTCGTACTGGGGAGCCCAGAACTGGACACAGTACTCCAGATGTGGCCTCACCAGTGCTGACTACAGAGGAAGGATCTCCTCCCTTGACCATCTGGCAACATTCTTCTAAACGCAGTCTGGGTTACTGTTGGCCTTCTTTGCAACAAGGGTTCATTTCTGGTTCATGGTCAACTTGTAATTCATGAAGGACCCCACGGTCCCTCTCTGCAGAGCTGCCTGCCAGCCAGTTGGCCCCCAAAGCATATTAGTGCATATTACTATGCTCTTCTCTCTTTATGTTACTGTTCAAATTCAATGCACCTACCTTTAGAACAAAATACTAAGTTTTGCCTGGCCCGCTTGAAGAAGACAGAGGAAAAATAAGTAGGGAGAAGAACTACAACTTCACCATAAGTAGCCTCATAAGTCTAAGGGAAGTATCTACTACAGAATGACTTTTGCATAAGGACTAAATGCATTATGAGTTTTCACTTTCCTGTTCACCCTTACAGCATGCTGTTCAATGCTTTATAGCAGCTCCTTGATATCTTCATATTAATGGCTTGCAGTATGAGGAAACAGAACGCACTTGTCATCGTAAATGTAGTTTTGCTTTTTTGCCTTTAACAGCAATTGCAGCAACTGATGGGGAAAAAACATGTAATGTCTATTAAATACAAATATAACCTTTCATTTGGGATGTCCCTTGTAGGTGCACAAGGCTGGAAACTGGAAAGGTATACCAACATGCTTAACCACTCCACAACTGTCTTGTTTATTATATTCTTCCCCTGGATCTCAATAACCATTCACTATTATAAAAATATCCCGTGCACATGTGCCATGACCTAAACCAGCCATTTTTTGACCTCAACTGCTTTCCCTGGTATAACATGAGAGCAGAAATATTTTTCACATTTAACCTCTAAAAATCAGGCTGTCCATCAAGTTCTGTAGTGGGTTTACATGGCAAGGTTTTGGTAGCGGGGGGCTATAGTGGTAGCTTCTGTGAGAAGAATTCATAATCTTTCCCATGTTAGATAAGAGACCCAGCCCTGGCCAGAGCCGTGCCAGTAAGTGATGTTGTTTGCACCTCTGTGAGAGCATATTTAAGACAGGAAAAAAAAAAAAAAAAAAAACTGCTGCAGAAAAGCATCTGGGAGAGTGAGAGGACAAACAGCCTTGCAGACACCAAGGTCAGTGAAGGAGGAGGGGGAGAGGTGCTCCAGGTGCAGGAGCAGAATTCCCCTGCAGCCTGTGGTGAGGACCATGGTGAAGCAGGCTGTCCCCCTGCAGCCCATGGGTCCCACAGTAGAGCAGGGTTCCACACTGCAGCCCATGGAGGAGACCATGGTGGAGCAGGTGGACCTGCACCGATGGAGGCTGCAGCCTGTGGAAGACCCCTGCATGAGCAGATTCTGGGACGGAGCTGCAGCCCTTGGAGAAGAGCCCACGTAGGAGCAGGGGGTCTGGGGGGAGCTGCCACCGGTGGGGGACCCGTGCTGGAGCAGTTTGCTCCTGACGGATGGACCCCGTGATATGGAGCCACGTGGGAGCAGTTCTTGAAGAGCTGCTGCCTGTGGGAAGGCCATGCCGGATCTTTTTGGGAAGGAAGGATGGCATCCCATGGGAGGGACCCCACATTGGAGCAGGGGGAGAGTGACTATGAAGGAGCACTGGAGACAAAGTGCTACAGACTGACCACAGCCCCCATTCCCCTTCGCTGCTTGGGGGGAGGAGGAGGAAGAGGGTGGATGGGGGGAAGGCATTTTTGGTTTCTTTCTTTTGTTTCTCACTTCTCTGGCTTGTTAGTTATAGGCATTAGATCATATTATCTCCCTACTCTGAGTCTGTTTTGCCCATCACAGTAATTGCCATCTCCCCGTCCTTTTCATCGTATTTTCTTCCCCTTTCCCTTTGAGGAGGGGGAGTGAGAGCAGCTGAGATGGAGCTCGGCTGCCCACCTGAGTAAAACCACCACAATTTCCTAGACAAAAGCTATTTCACCTCTTAATATTGCACAAACACAAATCCAGAATTACCTAAGAGATAAGTCTCAACAACACAA
Source organism: Oxyura jamaicensis (assembly GCF_011077185.1). Taxonomy (NCBI): domain Eukaryota; kingdom Metazoa; phylum Chordata; class Aves; order Anseriformes; family Anatidae; genus Oxyura; species Oxyura jamaicensis. The sequence continues at coordinate 53,664,815 of NC_048894.1, forward strand.
TACGCATTACCATGGCAAGGAACAAACTCCAGAACTTAATGCCATGTGACAATACCTGGGTTAGCTTATGTATTTTAAAGCAAATGTAGAAGCAGTGAACAGCCCAGACTAATTTACCATTTTTAGTAACACAGTTTAGTTCAATATAACTATTTAAGGCTCTTTATTCCAATGCATATGCACTGCAGAAAAGGTTTCAGCACCTGAGCTGACTCACAACCTGACAGCACAGAGATGAACACACAAGCTGCCTGCAGTAGCTTCTCTTTACTAGTATGAAAGTATCAGACTACTCTGAACATGTCACAGGCTATTCCACTTCCCACATCAAGGCTGTGGACCTATTTTCATGCCATCAAAAATGAACTCAAATAACTTTTCCCTCTTCACTCACTGCCTGGGTGCTAAGAACAGAGAAGAGGTTGAAGATGGTATTAACAGTATAGGCTAATGGTATCCTTAGTCTGAATTAACTCCAGATTCATATTTTAACAAAGATTTGTATTTTCTTCTTTACCCCCTGCCATGAATGCCAGGACAGAAATTTAACAACCTTATTAACAACGAAAATAGTTAGCTCATCAAGTGAGCCCAAAGTTATACTGATTACCTGAAAAGTCTACCCAGACTGGAAGAAGAGGAAAAGACACGATGAAAGCTCTAAATATCATGAATGACTCAAGGCATGAGTTATTTCTAGTTACATGCCCAAGACACAATTCAGTAGGAGTTCTTCTACAGCTCAGTGCCCAATAGCACACGGTAAGTCATTAAAGGTGAGGCTGGAATAAGTCTTGAAAGGTCACTCCTCCTTGTCAGCAATCACACCCAGTGAAGTTAATTTGATCCCGCACCTCACAAACCATCATAGGGGGGAAAATAAATAAAAAATGAACCTGTTTCTTCCCCTCGTGGTGTTCTGTCCCGCTCCAGGTTCAGTACCTAAGCTCCTCTTGGCACGCGGGAGGACCGTAGGACGTTGGAGGGGGCTCAGGGAGCACTCAGTAACATGCACCTGGGATGTTCGCTCCCAGACCCCTACAAGGCCCCCCGAAACGCCGTAAAGATCGCAGCCCTACGAGCCCCTGTGTGACGGGGCAGGACACTCGGGGGAAGGGGGAGATGTGGGCAGACGAAGATGGCGGTGGCCAGGGAAGCAGCAAGTTTTCCAGGGACGAGACAGCTGTGATTTTATTTTACTCTTTTTCCGACCCCGTTTTCCCGTCACGTCGCTGAAACCCGCACCCCCCATCCGAAGCCCTCCTAGCGCACCCTGCGGCACCGCCGGCTCCGCGAAGTTGCGGCGCGCGAGGGCGGCGGGTACAACAGGTGGTGCCGCAGCCACACCGGCCCCAACGGCCCCGGCCCTGCCTTCGCCCTGATGGGCTCCAACCGCTCCCCCCCCCGCTCCCAGCCTCCCGGACCGGCCCCCGGGCGCGGCGGCCGCACTCACCTGCGCCCCGCCCTCGCTTCCGCCATGCCGCCGCTCTCCCCGCGGCCGCTCTCCGGCCCCCCGCGTCCCGCCCGCCGCGCAGGCGCCGGGGCCCCGCCGGGCCCCGCCCCGCCGAGTGCGGCTGGGCGCGCGCAGCCGCAGCGGCGCTGCCCGGGCGAGGGAGGGAGCCGGGGCTGGGGGGGCGGGGCCGGGGGCGGGAGGGGGCGCGAGGGCGGGCGTCGGGCCTCGCCTGGGGCCGCAGGGCCTGGGAGGGGAAGGGAAGGGAAGGGAAGGGAAG
>NC_048894.1:53666644-53772076 GCF_011077185.1 Oxyura jamaicensis
GGGAAGGGAAGGGAAGGGAAGGGAAGGGAAGGGAAGGGAAGGGAAGGGAAGGGAAGGGAAGGGAAGGGAAGGGAAGGGAAGGGAAGGGAAACAGCGACAAGTGTCAGCACTGGCAGTGAGTTGGCCACTCGCTTGGCAATAAACTTGCCATCTGTGTCTTTGCCATCCAGTGGGCTCACTGCACTGGTTGCCTTTCGGAGCCTCGGTTAACTTCAGCTTCTGCTGGGAAGCCCACACAAGCTTCCCATAATGCAGTCAGTGCTGCAGACAAATCTTGTCATGCTCCAGCTACAAATACTCCACAGAACTGCATGCTTTGTCATAATGCGGCTTTCAGCACCAATGTTGAACCATTGTATGATTCACACTTCCCTGCAGAGGTTTAGTGCCATGGTTACAGTACATCTACAGAACAGTTCTATACTTTTGCCATTGCGGTGTAGCTCCAGCGTCCTCACAGAGCTGCTGATCTTTTTAAACACTGCTGAGTAACTTCGCAGTACCATAGCAACTGCGGCCCTGAAGAACAGCACCTCCGAGGAAGAGGACTGCACACAGGCGCTGCATTCTGCCCTCCACACCCTCACCAGTTCTCAGATCAAGGTTCAATTTGCAACATAGTTCTTCCCTTCTTAGTCAGTCAAGTTCATGGCTTGAAACACCTTAAAGAAACCGTGGGCCTTTTGCAGAAACTCTCGCTGCTGCAATGCGCCCCAGACTCCTGCCACTGCTGCAAAGGAAGTTTGCAAACCAGTACAGCAACAGCCTTATAAATGTGCTACATGCTTTGCCATGGATTATGAATACATACGAAGTGCTTTGCCGTATGTATTTTTTTCATCTGAGTTAGGAATAAAAGTATGTGGTAGCAGCAGACCTAATGCGTCCTCTCACAGGTGATGTGTGGTTTTCCTGCTGCTGACAAGGTATTTGCAGTAGTCCTCTGCTTCCCATGTTCTTTGTCACTGCTGAAGAGACATGACCATAACACTCACATAGAACTGCTACAGATTTTTAACATTGCTTTACATGAATAGCACTACCACTCTAGTATCCACACTCTTTTTTGCCATCACCAAGAAAATGCAGTTGTGGTATGGAAAGCACTATAGGAATTTGCACCTATATGTGCTGCTGCAAAAGTTATTGGGTCTATACAGAGTTGTTGTGGATGAAATTTTTACACAGGTTTGATTTAGCAGCAATTTAAGATTTAAATTAATACCTTTGCGGTAAATCACAAATTAGATTGTATGATTTTTTTTTCCTTAGCAGCACTTAATCATCACTTAATCATTAGCCTACTTAATGCAATAATTCAGTCATGTTTGCTAAAATCAGAATAGTGACATATTTAAAGATTCATAAATGGCAAGGTTCGCACAAGACTTCACAGAATCACAGAATCACAGAATTTCTAGGTTGGAAGAGACCTCAAGATCATCGAGTCCAACCTCTAAGTACTTATGGCAAGGTATTGAGGATTTCTATACAGAAGGGTATTGGGGATTTATATGGTTGTCCATTTCCCCTTTATATCTAAACTGTTCTTTTTTGTGGTTGTTGTTGTTGTTGTTTTTCCCCTTTCTTCTCTTAAATTTGCATCAGGCCAATTCCATCTACTCCTTATAGCCTACCATAATTGTCCAGCATTTCTGTGTAGGCATTTGATTTTATTCTCTTCCTTAGTTTGGCCAAAAGTGTCTTTTTATCCTTTCCTCATCTTTTCTCCTTTTCAGTGCAGGGATAGAAGCAAGGATCTCCCCACTAAAGCTTACTCCCTCCCTTAAAACGTATATATGTTTTTCAATAACACTTCAGGTTCAATAACAATTCAAGCAACAGCCCAGGTTGTCCAGCAAACCTGTAGAGACAGGACAGCCCAAACCAGTGAGTGACAATGTATGTACAAGCATACCTTCAACATAGGTCAGGCAGACACTAAAGGTGAGAGCATGGATTTTAAAGCAGCTCAGGAGAGAAGGAATGGAGACAGCCTTTAAGGATTCTCAAGGCCTGACGGTTACTTTTATACATTAGTGTTGAACCCAGAGAGCCAAACCCCCAGGATGGTGAGGGGGGACGGCAAAAGATGCCTTGAGGGCCCTGACAGCCACAGATCTATTTTCTGCAGGTATGCTAGTAAATAGTATTTCCATCAAGGGAGAGGGGAGATGAGGTAGGGAAGCAGAAGGAAGGGAATCCTTAACCATAACCATCTGAGCCAACATAACTAGGAAGATGAATCTGTTAATAGAAAAACACATTCACTCCAGAGCCGACATCATGGTATGGTGATTTTTAAGGACCAGTCAACACATGTTGGGCTCACTGACTTCTCAGAAAATGCCTAGACATGTAGAGAACAAGGTTACTATGAAGCAGAAATTCTGATGAGGAAGATGAAATAGGCTCCAGCCACTCAGCTGCAAGTCTAGGTGTTGAAGTTTCCTGCATAACCCCAATATCCTCTTGTGCAAAGGATTTCCTGGAGTTGGTGATTTTTAAAGAACCTATTCCTAGGTGTTTCCAAATGCCATGGAGCTTACAGTCTGTGTGGCCAGAAGAAGTAGCATGATGCAGTAATGTGTAGGGGTACACAAGAAAGCATGGGAAGAGTTCTGAGGTGCCACGGACTCAGTCCATTGCAGCACATAGAGATGTTCTGTCTCCATTGACTGTTCTTTCAATACATAAGGACCTTACAGGCAGGGAGAAAGAGCCAACCAATATGTGCTTTCATTCAAAATAAATAATAATAAAAAAGGAAACTACCTAAAAATGAAGAAACTGGTTAAAAAATGAGGGGCATCTGAAGTAACAGTGTTTGAGAGCTACATGGAGGCTTGATAAGGATATGGTATTGGAGGCTCAGAGCAAATGTTTACCAGGGGAAAAAGAAACCTGCCATGGTTAAACAGCAGGGACAAGGGAGCCTGTTGCTGTGGACAGCTCTTCAAAAGCATGCTTCCAAAAGAAAAATTTGAGTCTAAAATTGAAAATCCCAAATTGTGATAGATGAAATGTAAACTACACCATGAGACAGACCAAAAGTGTTTTTTTTTTTAAGGGAAGAACTGCCTTAAAATTCTACTGAAATTCTAAGGAATCAACAAGCTTGTGGCTAAGGGAGATAAAGCTGATGATGGATTTCTGGAAGGTATTTGAAAAGGTCACTCATCAAAAGCTCTTTAAAGATACACTGCCAGGGAATAAATACCTGCAGGGGTAAATAACTGGCTAAAATGGCATGAAATTGCAGTAGAAATCAATTCCAATTTCACAGTAAAAGGAAGTCAACAGTAAAGTTCCATACAGATGTGTTCGGGAATCTGATTTGTGCAGCATATTTTTCATGGCTCTGGAAACAGTTTCAGAGTATGCTGATGGTACAATGTTTTTTTTTGGGAAGTGTAGGCAATGGCAGACTGAGAAGAACTGCAAGCAGAAGAGTCTTAGGATACTGAGGCAAAAAATGGCAGATGGAATTCCAGGAAGTTAAATATAAAGTAGTGCATATGGGATGAAACAGTCCTATCTTCATATTTAAAAGGAAGAGCCCTGAACTGCTGTAACAGTTATTACAGGTAGTTGTATGCAAATCTCTTCTCTTTGCCCAGTAGTGCAAAAGAAAGCATATTAATTATTAATTACTTCTAAGCAAGCAGTAAAGAATAAAATAGAGAAAACACCAAGACAGTGTATAAACTGATAAATATCATGCACAAACCTGGTTCCTCCATCTCAAAAAGTATAGAGAAAAATGGGGAAAGGTTCATGAAAGGGAAATAAAAAAAGGGATCAAAAGCATGCAATGACTTCTGTACAAAGAATGACTTACATAAACCTTCTGGAAAATAATATATTTAGGAGAGTGGGAGGGGGAATATGATAGAGGTCTATAACTTGTAGAGGGAGGAATCAGATAAGGACCGACCCTACCACCCTTTGACAGCTGATAGCAAAATAAAAGATTGTTTGCAGTACAGTTGGCCAAGCAGCATTGAATGAAAGTAAAATGTCAAGATAAAGCTGCACTTGACCTCACAAGTTTGGTTGCTTTGATGGTCCAAAGAAGTTAGAAGCTGAAAGAAAACACACTGGTGGGGTGTACACATGATATTATTTATACAAGTCACTATGGAAGATCTGAGTGTGCACCCCCAATGTGCCACACAGAAAAGTTAAGGCCATGGGTGCATTTTTTTTCCCCATGATACTGTAATATTATTTATAATAATGTAATGATAATACCATTGCCTGCTAATGTCTAAATAATAAAGCTGTTTCAAGTCTTTCCTAAATCAGCTGTTTCCTTACCATTGTTGCACTGCGGGGCACTGGAGATAAGGATTTTCCTTAGGCAAGTAAAAGTGAAGTAAGAACTCAATAGATTACACTTCCACCTATATGTTTGTCTCTATAGTGAGAAGAAAAGAATTCTATCTGCCTGTGTTTCTGTTCTGGAGATCTGACGTATTTTAGAGACCTTGTATATTAGACTGCTCAGAATTATGCATGGGGGAATAAACACCAGTATCTGAAATCAGCAAGAGCAGCTGAAACAAGATTCCATTGAATGACTACATAGAAATTCTGCATATTAAGTCCCTCTGCATATCACGGAAGCTGGGATAGGTGGACTTGGCATGTATCCATTGAGTAATATTATTAATTTGATATTTTTTTTGACATCAGATAAGACATCTGGATATCAGTAAAACATTTGAAAGAGTTTAATGTAATGAAAAATACAGTGAAAATGTTTAACTTACCTGTTGTGAGATCAATTGAAAAGATAAGAAAGAATATTGGAATGATCATTAATGAGTTATATAAATGAAGTTCCTTGGCCTGATATCCCTCTCACTTGTTTTTCTTCCCTTTAACCAGAATCTCACATCACTAGAGTTCTTGTATCAATATTAAGGAATGCTTTAAGCATCAAAATACTGTGGTTTCTTAAATGCATAGTGATATTACTCAGGCACCCTAACAAATCTCTTAACATTTGCTTAGAGAAAGTGTAGATTTGAACATCTTCCAAACACTTCCAGTACCTCTTTTAAAAAGAAAATAACTGAAAACTTAATAATTTTTAATGTCCCTTTTCAGCTATTTGGAATATATTTTTCTGAAGTAATCTGTGGTGCTCTTATTCCACTGCACCTTACATAAAGGGCTTAAAACACACCTGTATATGAAATGCAAATCCTTCAGAAACCTCTTAGTGCAGTTTAGTGCAGGTGGTATTTTTACGTGCTTTAAAAACCTGTAAGCCTCCTTTACGTTAGTGCAGGAGGTATTTTTTATAATTTACTGAGAGCACCTCAAGGGGCTTTCATTGTACTAACACCCTAGAGAAAGTATGTGGAAGAAACACTTTCCACAAACATACAATTTTTGCCTATTAAAAATAAACAAAAATTGAAGCAAAGCAAGATTTGCTTACTGAAACTTTCTAACGTGAAGCTTAGTCTTGCTTCTAACAATGTCAATCTTACTGATACCAGAGAATACCATTTTAATATGAAAAGCTAGTTACAAGAAAGCCTTCTAGTCTAATAAATTGTTTACTACTGACCTAGAGATAATTATATTTCATTAAAAAATACTATATTGCTGGTGATAAATATACTTAAGTAAATGGAAAGCAATATTCTATTTGACAATGGATACCTCTTCAAACAGGCAGAGAAAAAATTCTCTATGAATTTGTCAGTTTTTTAACTTAAGGATAAGGCAGGGAAGGTTTAATTTTTCAAAAATAAAATTCTGCATCAGCTGTGCTAAAATATGCAGCAGGATATGTTGCTGTTGTGTTATGTCACATGACATACACAACACCTAGTGATACTGAATACCTAACTGTGCAATCCCTGCGTCTGTTTTCCTTAGGTATGTTTCAGATTTCTTAATATGTGGCTTTCTAGCATGTGTCCAAATATCTGTGTACTATGCACAATTTCTTCTTTCATCTGTGTCATTTGATACATATCAATAAAAAGTGAGCCACCATTTGTTTTTTTGTTGTTGTCATTTTTCAGTCTTACACTTTAAAAAATGGTATGAAGTTTAAAAAAATTTGTGAGCAGCTTATCCGATTCTTGTTGTCTTGGTTATGTGTCAAAGGCAAACACAGGAGGAAAAAAAATATATATTGAAAAAATAAATGTTAAGGTATTATTACATTGAAAAGTAACAAAGGAGTCAACCTCATTTTTCTCTAAGTTGTTCTCCAACTTGGTTAATGTCACAGATTTTTAGAATCATAGAATATCCCGAGTTGGAAGGGACCCACAAGGCTCATCGAGTCCAACCCCTGGCCCCACACAGCTCTACCCCAAAATTCAGACCATATGACTAAGAGCACAGTCAAAACACTTCTTAAACTCCAGCAGGCTTGGTGCCATGACTACATCCCTGGGGAGCCTGTTCCAGTGTGTGACAACCCTCTCAGTGAAGAACCTCTTCCTGATGTCCAGCCTGAACCTTCCCTGTCGCAGCTTGACACCATTCCCTTGGGTCCTATCGCTGGTCACTAAAGAGAATAGATCGTCGCCTGCCCCTCTGCTCCGGTGAGGTCTCCCCTCAGCCTCTTCTTTTCCAGGCTGAACAGGCCAAGTGACCTCAGCTATGTCTTCCCCTCTAGGCCCTTCATCACCTTTATAGCCCTCCTCTGGACACTCTCCAGTAGTTTCACTTCCTTTTTGTACTGTGGTGCCCAGACCTGCACACAGTACTTGAGGTGAGGCTGCACAGCACAGAGCAGTGCGGGACAATCACTTCCCTTGACTGACTAGCAATGCTGTGCTTGACGCACCCCAAGATATGGTTGACCCTCCTGGCTGCCAGGGCACACTGCTGGCTCACATTCAATTTGCTGTCAACCAAAACTCCCACCCAGATCCGTCTCTGAGGGGCTGCTCTTCAGCGTCTCATCTCCCAGTCTGTATGTGCAGCCAGGGTTGTCCTGTCCCAGGTGCAGGACCCGGCACTTGCTCTTGTTAATCTTCATGTGGTTGGTGATCGCCCGGCTCTCCAATCTGTCCAGATCTCTCTGCAAGGCCTTTTCACACTGAATGGAGTCAGTTTAGGATCCTCCCAGTTTAGGATCATCAGCAAATTTGCTCAAAATACCTTCTAGTCCTGCATCCAAATCGTTTATAAAAGCATTGAAAAGAACCAGCCCTAAAAACGGAGCCCTGGGGGACCCCACTGGTTACAGGCCATCAGCCCAGTGTAGCCCCATTTACTATAACCCTTTGTCCCCTGCTCGTCAGCCAATTGTTCACCCATTGTATGATGTTTTTACCTAGCTGTATGCTGGACATTTTTAATGGGATTGTGCATATGGTTTGCTGATCTTGTTCCCTAAGGTGACTTTTTGAAAAAATCCTGTATTTAATAAACATGAAGTTGAGGAATCACAGACAAGACAGCTGGAGTTGCTCAGAAAGTGCACACCATAAAAATATCCATTTGTGCTTCCTAGCTTCTTTCCTCATCTGTTATGACTGCGTTATCTTTGCCCTGTGACTGCATTCTGCAGGGCTGAGTTTTTGGGACACTAGCTAGCATACCTGAACATACCACTTCAGGTTTCTAGGCCAGTCTAATAAGCACCTTCCACCACTGAGGCACCAGTATGAATATGAACCAGTGTATTAGCTCCTTTTCTAAATTGTTGCAAGATCTATGTCATATAAAACACAGGGGCTCCGGAGCACGCAGCGATTTCCTCCTTCAGCGCCAGCCGCTGGGCACCTGACTGAAACTCAGGGGTGGTAAAAAAGCTGCCAGGTTAGGGAGCGGGCTATGGTCGATGTATTTATGCCTGTGAACGTGCACAACGGCAAGGACTGGAACCTAGCCCCGGGCACTCCCAGCTGCTAGCCGCGGCTACATCCCGCTCCCTGCGAAGGGAGGCTGAGGCACCGCGGCCGCCGCTGCCAGGCCCTCCCCGCTCAGCCCTCCCCGGGGCTGTGAGGCCTGGGATGCCTCGGGGATAAATCCAGGTGTGACAGGGCGATCAGCTTCGCCTTCCGTGCCTTGAAGTGGGACGGATCCACCCGTGACTGGGCTGCCCGCTCGGTGTGGCGGTGGGAGAGGTGCGGGGACATGTCTCCATCCCTGCCAGGGGTTTTTAGGGTATCAGGGTGCACTTTGATGCTCGGCTCTCCCCTAGATGAGGTGCAGCACTGGAGATTGGCAGCAGTGCTGCCGGTTTTAAGCAGCAGTCTGTTTTCTCTTTGTGTTTGCTTAGAGGGATTTCTCGCACAAAAAGCTCGTGGGTACTTAGCGAAACACATTCCAGCTGTTGAGAACAGCCTGTATGATGCAAACCATGGGGCCCAAATACTGTAGGCCGTAAATCAAAACCTCTCTGAAAAAGCAGACATCATTTAGAAAACCCATTTGTTACTGTCTTTAAACATTGCCAGCAAGGCAGCCTCTTTCAGTTACACTGTTAATTGAACTCCCCAGAGCTCTTTAGAAGGAGATGCCATTTTTTATAACTGAGATGACTGACTTCTAACTTCAGGCTAGCAGTTCTCGTAGCCTTGCTTTGGCTGAGAAGCCCTTGAGGAGCCACCAAAAATGCTACATTTCCTTATCCTGTACTAGCCAGGTGGCATTTCATAATTCTGCACCGTGCATCCCTTTAACTGATGGTTCATTTCCAGTTCTCTTGTCTTTCTGTCAGGAAAAGCACTGCACAAGGTCCACTCGCCTCTTTCTCATACCCTTCAGAGTTCAGTGAGCTGAAACATGTTGCATGAAGCAGGATCTCTGCTACCAGTGGATCCTTTCTAACCACCTTTGGAAGTCAGCCCAAGCTGAGCACAAGTCTGCTGTCATTGTTTGTGGGAAGTTTTGTACCACTTGCCTATTCTTACAGGCTTTGTGATCATGGTGACTGTTGAAGTTTGATAGAATTCGGTGACAAAGAGCATGATCGAAAGGGGGCAAGAGCAGGAATGTGGAGTGGAGCATTTATTGTCTTGTTGAAAGTACAGGAAGGGCAGTATTACACTCCGGCACAGAAATGGGGCAAACTGCTGAGCAGTAAAAGAGGAGCAGATGTGGTTAGGTGGGAGAACGTGAAGGAAAAAAACAGGTAAGAACTCTGAATATTGCTCCTAGGTGCAGTCCTTAAACGATCTTGGAGATAGATCATGGAGAACCTAACAATGCAAACGCCCTTTGGAAGCTTGACCCCTGCTTGCACCTAGCAGGTCCAGAACAGCTCAGTGTGTTCTGCTTCCACAAAACAGTCTTCAAATTGTGTTTGGAGCTGTTCAATAAAGTCAGTTGGTGTTGTATGTTCACATTGTACGACTTGGCCTTCCCCAGTGGTGTTTTGCAGGCTGCTGCTCACCTTCCTGTCCCACTGGTCTCGGTTGAAGGAATTTTACGCGTGGCCAGGGGGGCCCACAGCTTGAAGTCGCTACTCGAGCAAGCCTTGGAGGTTGGCAGCTTTATTTAAGCAGTAGGCAGACAGAGCTGTGTAATGAGGCATGCACAGCACCAGCCCTCGCTCTTCGGCAATGCCAGCGTCATTCTGCAAGCAGTGTGAGCACCAAATTCCCCCCACCAGGCACTAGGACAGAAGGGAGCTCTTGAACTTTGTCATGGGTCTGGTAAAAGTTGCACATGTTCAGCGCCCTGAATCTTCAAAGCATCTCTCAAACCACATACAGTGGACCAGAAATAGCTGTCAGATTATGAAGAGTCCTGTGACTTAGGACAGGACTTAGGCACATGTTTTGTATAGGTTTTAAGACTTTCTTCCTCGTTTCTAGGTTGGGAGTATTTTAATGTTGTCTTAACTTAGAAAGTACTAAGAACTTTAGAGAGGTAAATGTGTGTTTGTGTGGTCCCAGGCCATTTTAGTGGAGGTGTCTAAGCGTGGCTTTCCTAAAAATGGAGGTATATTATCCTAAGGAGAACGTGGTCCTAATGAGATTTCGTTCCTCCCTGTGTTCTGAGGGAAAGACATGCTTTGTATGTCAATGTCCATTGCATTTAAAACCCTCCCAAAGGACCAGTGCATGAGTGTCAGGCTCCCTTTTGGTCACTGGGGCAAAATGAGATCTAGGAATGTTTTATGTCCTAAAAAGAGTAAAGGGGAGACAACTGGGAAGGAGTCAGGCAAGAAGAGCCACTAGTATGTGGGATGTAGAGGGGCTGGTGGTTAAACCTTACAGCTGTGTGCTTCTTCAGAAGATCACACATTTCCTAGTTAATCTACAGAATACTTTCAAAGCAGGAAAATACTGCTTTTTCTGAATATGTATATATAGGTCAGCTGCCATCAGCAGCATCTGTTGGAGTCGAGAGTGCTGAGCAAAGCACCCTATGTTTTCCTATTAGTTCCATTGTCTCAACACTGCTGACGCTTATGGATGGCATAGGCAACAGAGGGGAGACTGTGGTAATCGGAGGCACCAACAGACCGGATTCTACAGATCCTGCTTTACTAGGATGCTTTGACAGAGAGCTCCTCTTCAACTTGCCAAATAAAGAGGTAAGAGCTTAAATTCAACGTTAATGCTAATGTGGCAAAGTCCAACTTTATAGAAAAAAAAAATTTACAACTTGAACAAAAGAGTGATATGTGGAGACACTGTGTTGTACCGTGGAGGGCAAATCTGGTACTGAATACGTATGGTCAAGATGATACACCATCAAGTAGTTAGTTCTGTAATCAAATCTTTCATTCCCAAAGTTGTTCCTGTTTGCTTAATTATTTAATCCACTTAGGTGCTTTCATCCTGAAGTTGTGTTCTTGGTCTCAGTACTTCATTTATGAATTGGATAGGGGACGTATTTGAATGTGATTGTTCCCCAGATCAGTGGTAGTAGTTTGAGTCATAATTATTTTTTTTTCTTTATAGTAATTGTAGCAGCTTGAAACATAGTGCTAGCAGTGTTTTCCTTGAGTTTACTGACTGAAAAGCAAATCTGATGAACTAATGAGACTGTCACGATGAAAGTTTGCTAAATTTTAGAGAAGTTTTTTGGAGAAAAAAAGATGTTTCTGGCTAAATTTTTCATGACAGTATTTTCCTCTGGGTCGTTAGGTCTCATATTTTGGAAACTTATTACTGGAGCTATAAGTGCCTTTTCTTTCATTGCAGGTTCCTAGAGGAAGTTCGGTGTAACAATTTTAGAAATATTAAATTTCCTGGTTGAAAATGCAGAGTGTATATTAAATAACTGCAAAATACTTGGAAGTTCAGCAAATAAGAAAAGTGTGTTAATATATGAGGGGTTTTGAGGGAGGTTTGTTTTTTTATTGTTGTTTTATTTTTGGTTTGTTTTTGTTGGCATTTTTAAGGAAAACATAGGACAAGCTAAAATGCAATGATTTAGTTTCCAGGCTAAAAAAAGAAATTTTCAAGATCCATACTTATGACTGGATCCCTAAGCCACTGGACATGTTGCTTGATGAGCTAGCTGAGAAATGCATTGGTAAGACTGAAAGCAAAATGGATTAATGCTTGTGACTAAGTTCTAAAGAATCTTAGCTTGTACCAGGCAGTACCCAAGCTCTTGCGCCTTGCTGCACAACTAGTCAATGAGCAGCTGGCAAGCCTTCATAGCAATCACAGTTAGATGCTTTCATCTATTTACTTTTTGCTGTTGCTCTTGTTGTCTGAGAACACTGAATGATTTTAGGGCATCTTCCTGAAGAGTATAGTTTTGATGAGAAGTCTGCTTCAGCTTCATAAGCACAGTGTATCGGGCGGCAACCAACCTAACAAAACTTCCCTGCAGAGCACTTTCAATTCCCTGCCCTGCAGGAGCCCTGGGACCTAGCCTGCTGCTCCGCATCGTGGTTTGTTTTGCCGGGTACCGACCCGACCAGCCCAGTAGGACAGACGATTTGTCTCGCCGCCAGCCAGCGGCGGAGGCAGAGCAAAGCCGAGTGCTGGGCGGGCGGAGCTGGGTCCTGCGCCGCTCGGCGCGGCCTCAGCGAAGCTCAGCCCCAAAACCCCAAATGCCAGCCCTGGCCGCAGAGGCAGCCGCTCCTCAGCCCGTGCCAGGACCTCGTCCCTCGGGCTCGCCCTTGAAAGCCCACCTCCCGGCACCGTTTTCGCGGCTTCCAGTCAGGCAGCGGCGGAGCCGCTCCCGGGGAGGCGGAGGAGCGCTGGGTCCTCGCTGGGGCGGCGTCGCGGCTGTGACACTGAGGGAGCTGGGCGGGGGGCCGCGGGCCGCCGGGGGGCACCATGATGCCGGGGGAGACGCCGCCGCCGCCGCCGGCCGGCACCGCCGCGGCCGCCGCCGGGGTCTGCGCGAACTGCGGGATCCTGCAGCAGGTACCGGCGGCCGGCGTGGCGCCGGAGGGCCCGGGGCGGGATCTTGGCTTAAGGACGCCGCGGAGGGGGTTTAGGCCGGGTCGTTGGAGGGGCGGGGGGCTCCCGGCGCGGCGGGAGCTCGGGCGGTGAGCGTGAGGGGAGCGGCGGGGTGCGGAGCGGTGCGGTGTGTTGTGCGGCGGAAAAGTGGCTCGTGTCTTTGCATCGCAGGCTCTGCGGCATGGCTAGAAGGACCTGCTAGTGAATTTTTCGTCGTATCCTTTCCGGGTGGCTTCGGTGCGGTGGGAGAAGGCTCTTTCTGCCGCTCTTTTAAGCGCTTTTAAACGAGTGTCGGGTTTTTTATGTATCGCGTGACTGTTTGGATGATCATTGTTTCCCCTTTAAATGAAAGGAAGGCCCAGCTGAGAGTTCACAGGGCAGAGAAGGTCTTCAAACACACCTAGAATTATTACGAATTATGAGTCTGGGAAATCCGTAACCTCAAATGTACTAGATGCTGTTTATTAGAAATACTTCTCCAAAGCTTGACTTTTGACAGAAAAAGTTAGTGATTTTTGTTTATAATCTAGCGCAAAAGCAGAGTTTGAAGAACTATTGTAGTAAAGCTTCATCTAAGTATGCATACTTCCGTGTGGAGTCTGCGTTCTTCACATGTATTTGTATGAAAACCTTAAAATTAATGCATATTTTAGTAAACAATAATTTATGCTGTAAGAGAAGTCACAAAAACAGATTATTATTCTGTATAGAACATCAGCAATCAGTTTAGGGGGCATTTGCAGTGTATGGTACTGTTTTTGGTGTGGAACTTCTTTACCGACTTGAGACTCTTCCTTACAGAATATAAATGAATATGTAGCAGCATTAGTTGCACTGAAGCAAAAACTGATCAATGGCGAGTAAGTACAATTGCGCGAGTGTGTTGTTGTTGTTGTTGTTACTGTTCTTAATTTCTCTAAGTAATACGCCAAGTATGCTTTGTGGAATGCAGATATTCATTACTGCACAAAACTAAATCGTCCTCTAAATGCAAGTAACTTTTTTCAGTAACAGATACTACATCTAGATTTAAAGGCTTCTTTATTTATGTCTTAAAATGTCTATATGTAGTAGTAGTAGTAAAAACAAGGTATTTTATGTACCTTATTTATTATTATGATTAGGTATTTAGCAGAAGAAGCTCTTTGAAGGGATTTATTTTGTTTTGTCTGTTGCTAATTGTGTAGTATGAGAACCAAAAGTCAAGCACAGGTGTATACAAACCTTTTCAAGAAAACTTAGTCTTATCAGGTATGAAATGCTGCTGGAGTTAAATATCAGAATATGTAGAAGTGAGGCTGTATGACGGTCAGAACAATAAGGTTCTAAAATGTTTTCATAGTTCTCTTCGTCTTCTGGGATTGCTTCCACTTCTTCTCAATAACCATCAATGTAAAATTGTACAGAATAAAGTTTTGTGGCATGTTACGTATGCATTCATATCATGGCATGATATCCTTGCCATGTCTCCTAATTGTAATGGTTTATTTCTTAAGTACCCTTTCCCAGATAAATGTAAATCTGGCTTTAGCTAATCTGGTTTCCAGAAAGGATTTAAGAGAGCCCTCACTTTTTACTCAGACCCTTTTATTCAAAGCTTCTTTTCTGTTTGTGCTTTCATAGATTGCTTTTCCTACCCTGAAACTGTGTCCCCTTCATCTTGCCTATGCACTCGCTTCCTGTGGGATTTACCTCTGCTCTATCTAGTTGCAGCCCAGCCACTTTCTTTTTTGTCTTACTTGATGACTCTTTAACTGTTGCAAGAGAAAGTAATGCAGCGTTCTCTGCGCAGAAGTAACTGCCACTGTTCTCATCCTCATTCTTCTCTCCATTCTTAAAACTGAAATTTGAAGAAAAGGAGAGAATAGCTGTCCGTGGTGCTGTCCCTTGGGCCACCATACACCTGGGTCAGAATAGATGTTATAGATGTTATACTCCAATGGCTTTTAGGAGAATAGTGTAAATATTAAACCATTTTTAGAGTCTTTTGAACTAACTTTCTTCCATTCTTTCCTAGGAAGGCATTCTTTTAAGTTTGGAAACTAGGATTTAGTTTGGTGATAAACATATACATACATGCATATATATATAAACACACACACACCATCTTTACCCAAATAGTATGTTTTCTTTCTTTCTTTCTTTCTTTCTTTTTTTTTTTTTTGAAAGCTGAAAATAGTTAATAGCTTCATATAATTGCTAGTTGGTTGTGTTTTAATTTTAAAGAAGTCTGATTTGAGGTTTGAGTGGCTTAATGAAAGAAAAGGGTTATGTTGACTTCTATCAGAAAATGCAAATTGATCTTTTATTTCCTGCATTTATCTAAAAATCAAAAGGAAAGGTATCTTAGGATGTAACTGTGAAAATCAGTTGAGAAAATGACTAGTACAGTTGGCTTTTATGACTAATGTTTTGTTTTTCTTGCAGTCGTTTGCTGACCGAATATCAACAGAAATGCACTGATATCCTTTATTTTTCTATTAGCTTTCTTACAGAATTGGTGTATTTTTCATTTCTCTTACAGAATTAGTATATTTTTCAACATTTCTAATAAGAGGGTTTGAGGTTTTTTATTTGAGGCTTAATTTAAGAGAGGATGCATCTCTAGTAAAGAACAGACTGGAGACTTAAATAGAGCCTTGGAACTAAACTTAGGCACGTAAGGTCTGGTTGTGTCTTATATATGGTTTAACGTGGACTATTTCAAATGTGCATTGCTGATAACGACTCAGGTATTTTTCAAGCAGAAGCCATGCTTTTTCACTTTAAACATACGGAAATGTTTTGTTAAACACATAACACAAACACATAATTTGCTTGTTGGGTGGAAGTCATTATTAAATATTTGTTTGCAAGTGGTGATTGGACTGAAATATACTTAAGGACGTAGGGTAAACTGTTTTAAATTTCGACCTTAACAAGAGATTACAGCTTCAGTTTGCTGAAAGGTAAGTTTGATCTAAACTGTTTACTATATCTGAGATGTCTCTGTGTCTTCGACAGTTTTGGGATTCTGCTGTTTTAATAGCAATGGTTCTCAGTCTAAATTGAGCTCTTAAACTGATCCTTTCCTTTGGCATGCCTCTTAGGCCACAGTTAGCAAAGATACCCTTGAGGGGAGAAATCTGCCCTGCTTTCACTGTACGTGTGTGAAATACTTGTCCTGGCCCTGTATTGCATAAGAGCCTGAAATGACCGAATGGAAATGCAGAGCTCATCCTTTGTTGGTGGTTAAATATAAGCCTGTTTGGGGAGACCCTGTTTGCCTGAAGTATTTTGACATAGAGTTTGTGACTGGGTACCCTTACTTGCTCTACTTATTTATAGAGGAAAAGACAGCATCATCTTTACAGACTTTGTGTCCTGCCTGCTGAAAAGTCCCGTGGTTGGACTCTGCTCTAATTTTGTGGCACTGCTTCTGTGGAGACACTTTTTCTTGACACTTCAGTGTATGCAGCTGGGCTGTACTCTTGTGTAGTACAGGCAGTCTGCCCACTTTCAACTTTAGGCTCCATTTAATGTTTTTAAATCAGGTCTTGAATGTTCTTTGAATGTAAAATGTTAGATGGAAAAATGAGAACACTTAGGCTCTTCAAGTGTTTGGGTATCTGTTAGAGCTTTTTTCCATAGGGGAAAGCAAAATACTTGGAAGTTTGCCTGAAGAATCAGAACATTGAGTTTAGGCTTTAAAAGTGCCCCTTTTTTGGCAGTTTTAAAAAATTTAAATAACGTTTCATGTTTCAGAGAGATCTCTGCTCTACGTTGTCAAGTGGAGCAGATGCTACAGAAAATCCTGCCTCTGGAAAAGGGCCAGGAAGAGTTGGGTTCCTTGAAAGCAGAGCTGGAAGAGAAAAAGGTGTGCTTGTAAGGTTTAAATAACTTGCACTTACTCTGTTGAAAGAATAAACGTGTTTAATGCTCATCTTAATGAGGGAGGTTTTAGTGAGCCCAATTATTTCCAGCTTCACCAGGGAGTTCTGGTTTTAGGTAAAACAAATTAAATGTTAGCAAGTTTCAGATAAGGGAAAAAGTTCAGGCTTTTGTAGTTCCTATGATTTTGATCATATTATTTGTTTTTTATTTCCTTATTCAGGAAGGAAGGAGGTATAGCCAAATTCCTGTGTTTTTCTGTTTCAGTACTACTAGATTACTTAATTCTCCATAACATGTGCTGGTAAAAACGTGCAAAGAGAGTCTATCCAGAATAGTTAGTGCTTTGCTTCTTTTACAATTTTGAACATACACTTTTAGATTATTAGCTATTTGAGTTTATTTCTAATTTCTCTCCCACCTCTGAGTTGAAATCTAGTCTTCTGCAGAAAAAAATGATTGTTCAATTCCCCTTAATACAGGTATTTACTAGACATTAACTATTACTTCTGCCAAAAAACTAACCCACTACCTCTTATAGTTTAATTCCTATATAAAGCAGAGAATTAACATCTGTTGTGTCACTATACATAGTTTTTCTTCTGTATTAAACTTGCCTTTTATCTTTAAATTTTCTTCCCTCACCAAGTATTAATAGCTGATGTCCTGATGGCATTTGCTCAGGAAAAGGAGGGTATTTATATGCTTTGTAGTAGCTGTGCTCTTGACTTGAGCTTTGGGTTACTGTCCAAATAGGTCTTGGAAGCACATACTCAAAAGATGCATATATATATACACACACACATATATGTATTCTTGCTATAACTTATAACTTTTGCCTTTAAAAAATGCAAGTTAACATAACTTTTCAATGTGCTTTTTTTTTTTTTTTTTTCTTTTCTAATTGAATACACTTTTTTTGGCTATGCAGCTGTTTTCATTAGAATAGCTAAAATGCTATATTTTTTTTATACCCTTCATAAGGACATGTTTTAATTGTGCATTCTTCTTTTCACAGAGTTCTCTCAAGATTTATCAGGAGAGTCAACTGGAATATGTTAAAATTAAAGAAGAAATAGTAAAAAGTGATGCTGCGTGAGTAATACTCTGTGTGTTTTTTTACAGTTTCTTTTTCCAGTAACAAGTCACTCAAAGGCTTCCTTAGCTGGAGCTTATGCATGATTGTCATGTCTTACAGCTCTTGATGGACTTTGTAAATAATTTGTCTAATTGTGTTTTAATGCTGTTACACTCCTAGCCTCTAAATCAGCTGTGGCAGGGAACTGTGACTTCTCAGTGTTGTTTGGAAAGCTCCTTAAAATTCAAAAGGGAACCAGCCAGTGTACAGCTGGGTATTGTGAGTTTGTAGTTGTGGTAACTTTCCTCCATGTGCATAGCTTCTCGTTTATCAACACTAATGCTTACTTTCTGCTACGTTCTGCAGTCAGCTTTTATTTCTTATGTTCCAGCACACATCCCAATGGGACTTCACTGGTTACTCCTTCCTCTGGTTCTTCTTTCCTTGAAGGAACTCAGGGCTATCATTTTTAATTTTGATGTTCGTAAATTATTTTGTTGTTACCAACATGTTTAGGGAAGTGTTTCTTCCCCTTTTTCCAGCACTAGTGGGGCCACACCTGCACTACTGTGTCCTGGGTGCCCTAGTACAAGACAGACATGGATGTACTAGAGATAGTTCCAGCGAACGGCCCCAGAGATGATTAAGGGACTGGAGCATTCACGGAGGACCTCATATGAGATATTCTTGTGTCTTTCATGCCTTGTGAAGCACATGGTACTCACAAATACAGCAGCAAGCCACTATAATGCAACAGATTGTAAAAGCAGTCTGTCATTGTTGTCACTTCGTGTTGCCACGTCTACCAGACTGCACGTTTTTGCACATTTAAGTACTCTGTCCTGTAAGCTTGAAGGAATTCATAACACATCTTCCAATTTTAAGAGCAGCAGAGAGCATTGCTGACTTCATCTCAGGAGGAAAATGACAACCCAGGTGTCCTGGCAATATGGCATGCCAATATAGATATATATTCTATCCCGTATTTGTCACTCATATCTTCAAGAAAGGCAAGAAGGAGGACCCAGGGAGCTGGTCAGACAGACTGGTCAGCCTCACATTGATCCATAGGAAGGTGGTGGATCAGCTAGTCCTGGAAACCATTTCCAGGCACATGAAGGACCAAAAAATGTAGTCAGGGTGGGTTCAGCAAGGGGAAGTCATGCTTGATCAAGCTGATAAGCTTCTCTGATGGCTAGATGGATGAGGGGAGAGCAGTGACTATTGTCTACCTGGACTGCAGCAAGGCCTTTGACACTGTCCCCCCATAAGATCCTTACAGACAAGCTGTTGATGTTTGGGCTGGATGGACAGGCAGTGAGGTGGGTTGAAAACTGGTGGAATGGACAGGCCCACAGGGTGGTGACCAGTGTCACAAAGTCTAGTTGGAGGACAGTAATTAGCAGTATGCCTCAGAGGCCATTACTGGCCCCAGTTGTGTTTAATGACCTGGATGATGGGGCAGAGCATACCCATCAAGTTTGCAGATGATGTAAAACTGGGTCATCTCTTCTGTGATTCTGTAGCTAATTCATACACGTTTGGTGTTGAGGCTGTTTTAAGCAGTCAATCACACGTGTTTGTGAGCTGAGTTTCTTCAGAAGCGGAACTAGTGAATTTGTCAAATTAGACTTAGAAAATCTAGAGAATTGTTCATACAGTGAATGTTAATCTACAGTTACTGCAGAATAATTTAGGTTAAAAACAATCTCCAAAGTCCCTTGGTCCAGTCTGCCAGTCAGAGCCAACTTTAAGGTGGGTTGCTTAGGCCACTGTTTAGTTGAGATTTGAATGTTTACAAGGATGGTAATTCCTTTCTGAAGTTACAAGAACCATGATAACTTGAGATAAATCATCTAACATGTCCACTGTTAAGAAGATTCTCAATATGAAATCATTTCTATAGAGGAGATTTGAAAGAAGTTTTCAAAACTTAAGTCTGTTCCAGAAGTAAGGTTGCTCATTTAATTAAAATTTCATATTCTCTCTAAGGGTGAAATTAATATGACAGACACAGTTTTTGTCTGCATTTTTATTTCTAACTGTTGAGTATTATAAATATAATCACATTATATTTGTTGTAGTTCATAATACTCTATGTATTCTTCTGAGTGCAATTTCTGTTAGCATAGCTTTCTGTCAGCTGAAGATGTGCATGCATCTTGAATATCAGATAGGAGCTTGAGTTGTGTAGCATAAGAGGTAGCATTCCAAAGGTGGTTAATTGGTGACAGTAGGTTAGTTCTCTGAGTTGTTTCTCAAATGCACTCCAGTTAACATCTGAAGTGATGATTAAAGCTTCCACGTCCAGAAGGGCTAAGGCTACAAATCTTAATCTGTTATAAAAGCTGTAATGTGAGGAGTGGATGAACAGTATTCATCTTCATTGAAGTGATCTGTGAGCATTGGTAGGATGTGTAATTTTTTTCTTTCTTTTTTTTTTCAGTTCTGTTTTGCATATAATGTGGGGTTGGAAGTGCTGAATTAAGAATAGTTTAGGCTGAGTAATTGGTTTTGTTTTGAGTTTAGCAAACAGCAGGATATTCTGAACAAAAATCTGTGGGACATAAATGATCCTGAAGACTATTCCTGAGCATGTCATTGCTAATGATTATAAGCAAAGTTTAATTGCTTTTAAGGAATAACACTAACCTGTCTGCATATGTGTTTGGTTAACCCTGGCTGGCTGCCATGTGCCCACAAAGCTGCCATCTCACTCCCCCCTCCTAACAATACACAGGGAGAGAATACAATGAAAAGAAACTCGTGGGTCGAAATAAGGACAAAAAGATCACTCACCAATTACTAGCATAGGCAAAACAGACTTAATGGGAAATTAATTGAATTTATTGCCAATTAATAGCAGTGTAGAATAATGAGTAATAAAACTAAAAACATCTTCTCCACACCCCTCTCCTCCCAGGCTCAGCCTCACTTCTAATTCTTCTACCTTCTTCCCCCAAAAGTGGCACAGGGGAGATGGGGAATGGTTACGGTCGGTTCATAACACTTTTTCTCTGCCACTCCCTCCTCCTCATATGCTTCCTGTGCTCCAGCGTGGGGTCCCTCTCATGGGATACAGTCCTTTGTGAACGGCTCCAATATGAGTCCTTCCCACAGGCTGCAGTTCTTCAGGAATTGTTCTATTGTGGGTCCTTTCCATGGGATGCAGTCCTACAGGAATTGGTTTCTGGTGTTTTTTTCATACAATGTGATTCGATACAAAAATAATCTGTTAATGCCTTTTTTTTTTTTTAACAGGAGAAAGAAACTGGAAGCAAAAGTCAAGAAACTTGAAGGTAACTTTCTATACTGTGTTACCAGTACTGTCATCCTGTTCTGTTTCTTGATTCCTTTTGTATCCAAAAAAGCAATTGAAAAAGTTAAAGAAAAAGTCCCAGGGAGCAAGACAAATCAGTACTCTCTGTAATGCTTAGCCTCTGAAATGCATCTGCCATTCTGCAGAATATTTTCAGTAGAGCATATCAGGCTCATTGTGTAAATCAAGTTGGAAGGAAACCTCAAAGGATGTAGGGTGACCAGCCTGTCCAGGCAATCTGATCCACTTCCAGAATGCCCTCATGCTGAAAAAGCTTTTCCTTATTGCCAGCTAGAACCTCTCTTATCTTAGCTTCCCACCGTGCGCCACTGAATGTACTGGTTCCATCTTCTTGACACCTTGTAAGTATAGGAAAACTGTTCTTAGGTCCTTTCAAAGCTTTTTCTTCTCAAGCTAATCAAGTCTAGTTCCTTGAGCCTGTCCTCACAGGGCAGGTGTTCCAGTGCACCAATAATCCTGACAGGATTATTCTACTTGTTTTTATATTCATATTTAAAGATGTAGTGATGCTGACACATTTGCTGATTTGTAAATATTTTGGCAATTATGGTGTTTTTTTTTGGTTTGGTTTGGTTTAAGGCACTTCTTCATGGCATTTTTTCCCCTCTCCTCCTCCTCCCTCTCTCCCCCCCCCTTTTTTTTTTCTGCTAGAGAATGAATATACTTAAAGTATTCTGATACTTTTCTTGCTGTACTGTTAGTTGGCAAGGAAAACATTGTCCTGCGTGGCATATTTGGGTACAGCTGTGCTTACCACAGTTGAAATTTCCACATACGTTAAACATTATTTTTTGTTAACTGGCCACAACAAACTGAGTGACATGTGTCTTAATGTTAGAAAGCCCCAAAATCCTACCATAAAGTACAGGTAGTTTGGAGTTCCTTTACGTGGCAGCAAGATTTTTATATCTTCTAGCCCCAAATACAAATTCTGGCAGAGCTAGAACAAAATGTTGTGAGATAGTTTGTATTTTTTCCAGTTTAAGTGACCAGTTTATCTTTCGTCAGTCCTGAATTTTTCCCATGATTAGTTCTTGTCAGTCTACCGCCTGAGCTGCCTTTTAATGGCGTTCTCTTTGATATGCTGTCTTCTGTGACTTGATCTGATCAGCAGACAGGTTTCATCTCTCTTTGCGCTCTGTGTGTAAGTCACCAAGCTGATCTTTCACAAAGCTCTTTCAAGCATCTCCCTGGCTTGTGAATTTCCCCAGGAACCTCACTTAACCTGCCATAGCCTGTTTATTCCCACCCATTTGCACTCTCCCAAGGTTGATGCTAGGTATTGAGAGTTAGAGTACTCTGTCTGTCTGTTCTAATCTATAGCAGTGCTATCTACATCTTTCTAATGCAGTTGGCTGTAGTGTTTTCATCTTTGAACCAGAACCTCTGTTCTAAATAACAGCATGAAGCACACGAAAAAATGTTGACTTCACTCCTAATTTTGCTCCCTTTTTTACTTAGTGTATGTTGTTCTTCAGTACAATGTGAAACGCTCTTGTTTCTTGCCTGTAAGTGAAAAAAGTAATAAATGTATTTTAGTAGTTCAGAACACTAGACATGCAGATAAAGAAAATATATGTGCATGAGTTGTGCTTAAAGTTTGAAGTCTTAATGAGCTAAAAATATAATTTCAGTACATTTGTATTTCATGCTACTTTTTTCTCATAATATGATGTGCAAACTGTTAGCCAGTACTAGTTAAAGTAGTTATTTTGTTCAGTTTCTAATGTGAATTTTGGTTCTCTCTTTTGAAGAGGCTGCAACAAAACATAGTCAAGACTTTAAACTGTTGAAAACTGAAAAGAAAAAGCTTGAAAAGGAACTAAAGAAGGCACAGGTATGATTTTCCTGTTTGTAGGTGTGGTTTCCTCTGGAAGAAAAAAAAAAAAGGCAAGTTACTTGTAATACAGGCATTGAAATAGTGAAAGTTCATTTGTTGGAGATACTGAGTAAATAAACATAGCAATTCGCCTTAAGAGATGGTGAATTTTGAAACTGAGGCATGACATTTGAAATGTAGATTTAGATTTCATGGTAATTTAGGGTAGTTCTCTACAAACTGTGTATTGAATGAAAAATTAACATTAGTTATTTTTAACAGGGAAAACTTGATGGTGTTCTTAAAGAGAAGTGCAGAAAGGGTATGTATGCAATTTTGATTACCTTCAGATTTTTGTGTGTTAATAATTCCATTTGAACACTTCCTTTTCTCCTCTACTTCTCAATAGTTAAACATGCAGAGACCCAGAGTTCAAGTGAAGATCTTACAGCAGATATAGACAAAGGTAAGATTTTTGCAAGGCCTTTCTCTATGCAGACCAAACCATTATGAATTAATTGTAAGACTTCTGGAAAATTGCTTATTCTCTTTCCTGAAATTTTTAAAGCATTTGGAGCTTTTGGAGTTACACTTCTGACAACAGAGGATACTGACAGAATTTCTGTAAGAGTAGATGTAGTTGATAGAAATATATGACACTGAGGGAAGAATGTCATTGAGGGATGTCATTGAGGGATGAATATTTTAACTTTTGCAATAAGGAAGATAATTGATTCATTAAAATGACTACAGTCTACCCCATGCATACGTGCTGCAATTTGATTTGTAATTATAAACCAGAATGCAAACACTGAAAAACAAGCAAATCCCACTGAATCCCACTGTCTTGGAGCTCAACAAGATCATAAAAGAAGTATGTAAAGCAAAAGAGACAAGACAGGAGTGTAATCTGTTATAAAGTCTGTGTGAGGCTCTCTAATTCAAGTGGAAATCCATGTATAGTTGTTTTCTATGCTATTTATTTATTTATTTGTAATAATCTACAATATCTGCTACAAATTACCCAAACCTAATGGCACAATGGAGCTAATTCATTCAAAACTTCCTCTAAAGTACTAAGGACAGATAGAGGCCAAGCTTTAAGCAATCATATTTTTGTATTTTTACATTTTAAAAAATACTAACATTGCTTTTGTATTGTCTAGAAAACTCTGAAGATGATTTTCAGGCAAAAGACAAACTTCTGCTTTCTGTGTCCTGCTTTTCAGTGCTTGCATTTTAAGTTTTTTTGGTGAAAATTAAAATTCTGTGAAAAGGGCAGACCTTGTTGTTTCTGGGTATTCGTATGTTTTTGCTGCCTTTTGGATTGTCCAATTCCATCATTTAATTTTTAATTTAGTTCTTTTTATTTCTCTCAAGCTAAAATGCCCAGTTGTCTTCATTTTTGTGTATATTTAGTTGTAGGCATGTCTGTGTTTTGAATAAGAACAAAGAAAAAAAATCTAGGCTCTCTGAGCCATTGAAGTTTTCCTCTATTTATAAAAACATTTTGTTTAACAGAAAAAATAAAATTCTTGTTGGAAGAACTCTGGATGTGCATTGACAGTGCAAAAGGAAAAAGAGAGAAGCGGGAAAATGATCCTATCTTGGGTGAGATGTCATGTCAAGTATTGGAATTCTATTGCAGCTGTCTCTTTTTTAATTAAAAATAAATAAATATTGGTACCTTCTTCCCTCAGCTTCTGCTCAGGATAAGGCACGGCCTGAAAAAAGAAGACTGTTTATTACAGAAGGTAGGTTCCAGTAAATGTAAATGTGTTAGTATGTAAATTCATTGATGTAGCCTTATCATCAGATTGGGTACTGTTTGTGTAACACTTTTTGGATGGATTTAAATACTTCTATTTGTGATTGTCTGGTCAAGTGCTTTTTTGATGAGACTATTTGAAAGTAAGTGCAAATTTTAATTTGAACAGCCAGTTAGGCTACAATGCTCTTCTAAACAAAAGCCAATTTTAATCTGCTGTTAGAATACAGAAATGAAATTCTTAGAAATAGTCAAAGCAGCTGATAATCAAAGTAGTCAAAACATGCCTCTCATGTTTATACCTTAATTATTATAGCACTATAAATTCTGCAGTATATAATGCAAATTTTGGGATGCAGGCATTCTTTTTTTTTTGTCCTTGAAAAGCATGCACTTGCTACTTCCAGGCATATGCAAACACTGTGCTGATAGTGATGAGTTTTTGCTGTAAACCGGAAGAGATTGTATGGCTTGGAGGTGTTGGCTGATGAGACAATCAATATGAGTTGGTAGTGCATGCTTGCAGCCCAGAAAGCCAACCGTATCCTGGACTGCATCAAAAGAAGCATGAAGAGCATGTTGAGAGAGGTGATTCTCTCCCTCTGCTCTTGTGAGACCCCACCTTTAAGCACTGCGTTCAGCTTTGGGGCCCCCAGCACAAGAAGGACATGGAAATATTAGAATGAGTGCAGAGGAGGGCTGTAAGGATGATCAAAGGGTGGGAGCACCTCTCCTATGAAGAGAGGCTGAGGGAGTTGGAGTTGTTCAGCCTGAAAAAGAGAATGCTCTTGGGAGACCTTATAGTGGTTTTTCTGTACATAAAGGTGGCTTACAAGAAAAGTGGAGAGGGACTCTTTGTCAGAGACTGTAGCGATAGGACAAGGAATAATGTCTTCTATGAATCTAAAAGAGGGGAGATTTAGATTAGAGCTTAGTTCTTCATTATGGGGGTGAAGAGGCATTGGCACATTTTGCAATTTTGAATTGCAAAACTCATTTTATTTCGTTCCAAGACACTTGATGTTAGCATTGGATTGCTTATTTCTATTCTTTCTCCATCATTCATCAAAGACATACTTGACAGTAGCATGTGGTAGCTTTTGATGTTTTTTCCAGTTCAAAGTAATCTTAACCTTCTCTCGAAAGTGGGAGAAGGCAGCAGTGAGAAGGTTTGAAGCTGCATGGACTAGATTTTAAGTTGTAGGTTTGAGGACAAAACTTAATCGTTTGGATAAATGGCACTGTGAATGTGTGAGATTCCCTAGGAGAAGTAAAATTTGTCTTTAAAATAATCATCGTTGAGAGGATCCTTTGGATGAAAAGGGTTCAATAACAGTAGGACTTTTCTTGGACCTCAAGTTCAGGCAATTGGAAATCTTTAAGGTACTAAAGAGTTGTTTGTTTCCTGTAGACAAGCTTACTATATCCTGAACCTTTGGAAATTGCTATGATAGCTATTCCTACAGATAAACAGGTAACCAGGAAAAAGCCATCTAATCCTTGAAGAGATTCAAGCAAAGTCATCAGGGGCTGGGTAGGAAAAGGGTGGGGAGAGAAGACTGGAGAATCTCTTAGTTATTCAGAAATGATGATGAGTCTCTTATCTATTTCTCAGAGAGAGCTTTTCAGTGGATGGTATGTATCAATATTCTAGGCATTCATGTAGGCATATGACAAATCTTGAGAGAATAGTTGGGATATAAAGTTCCTTATACTCAGTACTATTGTGTAGTTTAGCGTTCAAAGTAAACTCCCCATTTGTCTAATTGAAGTTGTTCTAGGGGGAAAATAAGTAACTGTGTGTTTCTTCCCTCTTAAGTGTGGAGGAACTTCTGAGCTTAGAACAGTTGGCACAAAGGAGCATGAGAAATCTTCTATAATCATACAGAAAACTACCTTACCTTCTGACTCTTCTTTTTTCTTGGTAGTGAAGGATCTCCTTTTTCCTTGGCTGATCTACTGAGACTCAAATAGTAAAGGGAGTCTGTTTTTCATGATGAGATGAGAAACATCTGGAAGCTTTATGTGACTGTAGCTTATAAATAGCTTTATAAAGCACAGTATGATCTTAGAACTTCTAAAATATAGCTTTCACTGAAGGAGATGTCAGAGCTCATTCATCTTTAAGGAAATTGGCCTTGTAAGGCCCATAAGGCTAAACTGTCCCCTTTTCCTCCTAGTGTCTTTTGTAGCAATCTTGGAAATATATTTTTGATCACTTTTTCTACTAAAACATACAGTAGGACCTACCATGTTAGAATGTGCTTAAAGTTTATTGGGAGACAGATAAGTGGAGGCATGTTTTCACCTATGGAATTAAATTAGTGCTTTCAAATCTGGTACTACCTTTGGTGCTGCTTGAGGAGTATTACTGTAAGTTCTAGCAGTGGAGAAGTAGTCACAGCAATAATGAAGCACACAATTCTTTTTCTATTTTTCCAGCAGGAGTCAAGCTGTGCCAATTAAAGCAGTATATCCTCTCTTTAAAACCATTTTGTTCATGTGTTGTTCCTTATACCATGTAATGGTATGTCGACATACACAGATCACTTGATCTCTTGCTTGGATACTGCCACTGCTGTGTCCAATAGTGTTTGTATGCACTATAAAAAAAAACGCACATCCAAATGTTGTATAAGAATTACAAGTTCTTTGTCTTCACTGTTTACACTTTTCTGGAGCAGTATGTTTTGTCTGCATGCAGAAAAAATGGATTACCGTCTAGTAATAAAACATGGTTTGAAAAGGAACAAAACAAAAGTATAGTGCGGAGAATCACAGAGAGCATTTGGACGTGCTTTCTAGCTGCTAGAATAACTTCATAAAACTGACGCGATTGTGAATTGAAGGGAATGATAACATGACTCCAAGTTGATGCACAACCGAAGCATGTATTAGCTGCGTTCAACAGTCTTATGTATCTTAGCTACTAGATGCAAACAGTATTACGTGGCACACACGCACTATTTCTGCAATCTGATTTGTGCTCACGCGTTCAGCGCGCGCTAGTCTGGCAAGCTTTTTATGGTTACAGCTGGTTACAGAGTTTCTCAGTGCCTATCTCTTGTTCCTTCCTGAACTTCCTCATTTTGCAGCCATCCGATGTTCTTGTACTTTCCCAACCACATTCTTGTATCTTCCATCCCCCTAATGTATAATTGTATCAAACAAGTTTATCTGGTCCCTGTATGAGTTACCCATAACTCCCCCTTTTTTTGTTTCTACAAGCCATGTTGGCTTGCGTAGCTTTCTCAACCATTCTTTGCAAGCATTGTAACAGGCAAGGTACAATAATCAAAACAGTAAGAACTACTATAAGCACAACAAGCAATCCCTTCAATATTTCTCTTAACCAGCCCCCTATTCCCAGACCCTGTGACCAGGAGTCAAGACCCCATGAGCTCGTCATGGGCTTATTTGTTAATTTCTGTAGGTTATCCAGCTGCTGGTGAATTGAGCCAGAGTGATCACTCAAATTCACGCAGCACATGCCTTCCAATTCCTCACAGCCATGGCCCTGAGCTAATAGTAAGAATTCAATAGCTGCTCTATTTTGTAAGGTAGCATGTCTAATAGAATCAGTATCTGCTAGCAACCCGCTAAGCGCCACAGACGTCGCATTGGCTTGCTTAGCTAGCCAGCACCCTAATTTGTTAAGCACGGTTAATGCTTGAGCAGCCGCAATGCCAGCAGCAAGGATGGAGGCCGTGATCACCTTGTCGGCCCCCCAGAAGTCCAGATTGTCTCTGCAATCATCCTGATATTGGTGGACTTCTCGTTTCCCTCGCCTCTGTACCCTTGAAATATTCAGTGTCATAGAAGTGTTAGGTGTTAGTAACGTTAATCTGCCTAGCGTGCAGGGTCCTCCTACAATGTGCGAAGGAACACCCTGCCAAGCTCGATCACCACAAATAAGGAACACCCCTGCCAGTAGAACCAATGGTGCATTCGAGGAGCGAGTTATATTGGGTGTAGTAAAATTGCACCAAATGGATTCATTCTGGTACACAGACAGGCCAGGTGTGATGCTGACTGCCGTGATATTTTTTCCAGTATAATTAAATTTCAAGCAAGCAAACGCACTAACACTTCCTAGAATATCTAGTTCCTGTGGCTCTAATGGGGCTATTGGTAAATGGACTACCCAACTGTCCCAATTGTTCACAGCCTCATTAGAGGCATTTCCTTGAACTGTTCTATTCCATCCCCTGGTCAAGTGCGTTCCCGCTGGAGTGTTGTTGACTAACTCCGTCAAGTTCTCGCCCGGCAGCGGGATCCTGATGAGGCAAGTTGGGAACAGATTTTTGGCGCTGGCCATGGATAAACACATGTGGTCTTGTCTGGTCATGTTGGCAAGAGTAACCCAGATGTTTCACCTGGATTGAGACCCAGGAGGCTCCAGTGTTGCAGAGGCTGAGGAGTCTGATGATCCCAACCATCATGGCAACTATTGTGGTCCTTGTCCTGTGGAAATACAAGCATACCCTCGCCCCCAAGTTATTAACGGGAACGGCCCCTCCCAGGCCCCAGTATCTAAATTACGCATTCTAACCATCGGGTGTTCTGCTTGAATTGGTGTAAGCCCTGATCTTAGTGAGCCAAAATGTTTTATGATAGGTGTAATATCCTCATGGGGGAATGGTAGTGTTAAATTATTCATAACATAGAGAACCTTAGTTATCCTGTTCTGAGGGGTTTCCTGTGCTTCCCCTGTTTTTTGTTTGGCTAGCAGTTCTTTGAGGGAGTGATGCACGCGTTCTACAATAGCTTGTCCCATCGATAAATGGAGTATGCCTGTCTTGTGCCTGATTCCCCAAGTTTGTAACATGTATTTGGATTGCTGTGTTTAAGACGTGCCCCCTACTCCCATGAGCCCCTTTGTGGTTGAGTCCAGAGCCCATGCATTGGGCCAATCTTTAAGGGCTATGACCGTAACATCGGCTCCAGTGTCTGCTAGCATAGGGATTGGCGCACTCGTTGGCTCCGCAGCCTTGGGATAATGTAATGTTAATGTCACTATGGGCCTCTGCGTGGCCAGGGTAGTTGTCCAAAAAATTTCTGGCCGTCCTGTGGAGCCGAAACCCACATTATGTTGAGAGTTGCTTTCTGCATCAGGGTCTGTAGCATTAAACAATATTAATTGTGCAATTCTGGTCCCAGATGGGATATGCACCGGGGGAGAGGGAGTCCACACCATAGCCTGTATTATTCCTTTGTAATCTGTGTCAATCACTCCGGGCAGCACAAAAAGACCAGTAAAGGTGGTATTCGATCGTCCCAGCAAGATAGCGCGGCAGCCTTTCCCTAGTGGCCCTTTAACATTTAATGGCATCTTGTGAACTTTGTTGTTCCATATTGTAAGATTTACTGTTGTGGAGACATCCACTCCGGCACTCCCTCAGGTCTTGGCAGTGAGGGAGTCCACTGTGTCGCAGCTGTCGGTATTTCCCTTGGGGGCTGGGTCTGCTGTGGCGCAGACTCGGAGGTCATCATTACTCGGGGGGCGGTTTGCAAACCCCCCACTGTGGGACCACCTCCCCGGGGAATTTGTGTCGTCGCGCGCACCTGCCCAGTGGTTGTCTTCCCGCTTCCCTGTCACAGTGGCAGGGGTTGTCCTCCAACAGTATATTTGGATCGACAGCGGCTAGCCCAATGCCACCCCTTTCTGCATCTAGGACAAATGGCAGGAGGGGCAGAATTGCTAGTGTTGTTGTCTCCTCTTTTTTGGGGGCAGTTGGCAATGAAATGCCCCACGTTTTGACATCGGTAGCATCGCTTGTTGCCACCCATCGTTAGCGGTGCAGCAAACGCTCCTGCCAGAGCAGCCGTGTGATGCTCAATGGATCCAACCCTGTTGCAGGCCTCAGTCATTTGTACTGAAGTGGTGCTGGTGGGCATGGTCCATAGTATCTTTTTGCAGTCCGTATTGGCATTTTCGACTGCTATATAAGGGCCTTTTAATATAAAGGCCTCTTTTGCTTCCTGATGATCAATTTGCTGTTTTATATTTGTGAACGAGGGCTGATTTTTTCCCGCTTCTGGTAACTTTAACATAGCTTGTAAGGCTAGTTGGGCTGACTGCTGCAAGATGGCATCATTGAGCCTAGCTTGCAACCGTGGATCTAGCAAGGGCTCAGTCCCCATGAGTTGGGCGAGTCCGGCTCCCAGAAGAGGGTCTCCGGCAGGTCTTTCTAAATTTTGGAGAACCGCTGCTTCACATAATTCTCTCCAATTTTGTTCCCATAACAGCTTTTGAGTAGGGGTCAGGATCATAGCCGCAATTTGGCGGCAATCATAAGGGACCAGCAACTGCCCTGTCATAACGTTTTCCAACAGGGATTGTGTAAAAGGTGCATGCAACCCGTACGTGGTGACCGTCTTCCTCAATTCTTTAATCAGATCCCATTGGAACGCACTATACTCGTTAGGGCCATTAGTTCGTACCATTACAGGAAAGGCCATGCCCACAGGGTCCCTGTCTTTGAGAGCTTCTCGACGCACCTGCTCCCAACGTTCTCTAGGGTCAAACCCCATGCGAGACGTCTCATTGCGTGGGAATAAAATGTGTGTGGAGGGGATGCTTGTTGGCCCATTTTCTTCCAAGTCTATTAGATTG
Organism: Oxyura jamaicensis; assembly: GCF_011077185.1. NCBI lineage: Eukaryota > Metazoa > Chordata > Aves > Anseriformes > Anatidae > Oxyura > Oxyura jamaicensis. The sequence goes on from NC_048894.1 coordinate 53,697,498, forward strand.
TTTTGCTCTGGCGGGGAAGCTGATGGCTCTGGTGGGGCGGCTGGGGGCTCCGGTGGAGGAGCTAATGCTGCTGGTGGCTTGGCAATCATGATAGCTTGGGCGGCCGCTTGCTGGACTTTCTTTTCAGCCTGCCATGACCTTAAGGTCTCTGTTATTAATTGCCACGTAGTCATAACTTCAGCAGCATTTGTATCTCTCTGGGATGCTGCGTTCCATACCTTTTGCCCTGCTGCTTCCCATGTTTGTAAATCAAATACAGCGGAAACAGCTGAGGGAGCCCCCTGTTCTTGTAAAAACTTTAAAAGTATCTTCACTTTGTATGGATCATATTTCACTCCTTGCTTAATTAATAACTGAATTAGTAGTTTAACTATGGCCTCTTCTTCCGTGGAGAGGTTAGCTCCCATGATTAATGCCCAGCCGCTCACCTATTCTTCAGGTGATGTCCCAGGGTTGAAGCTGCAGTCCAGCTGCGAGCTTGACTCGTTCGGCTGGGTTCCCTCCAGGCGCTCCATGCAGCGCTGCTCCTCCCCTATCACGTCAGGGTCACCATTTGAAGGGAATGATACCTTTTAGGAAGGTTTTTTTAAGGGTCCAACTTAAACTAGGTCATGTCATTAAAGACAGAATCTTGCATGAATAGACTGAAGACAGAAATTAAAAAAACTAATGCTTTAAAAATGTATGCATATTAAATCATGAAACCTGGTATATAGTTAAGAACTCCCTTACTTTGTTTATGGCAGGACATAATTGTCATTGGCCTGCACAGTATCCTTTAAATATGAAAGTGCAGCTGCTGGCTCAAAGCTGCTGCTTGCTTTAAGCAGAGAGTTACATCCTGATTGAGGAATGCCGGTGCATGCTTGTGTTGCTTTTCCTGAACATCAGTTATTGGGCTAAAACTGGAAATGAATCACTGAGCTGGATAGACCATCAGTCTTACCCAGTATGGCCCTTCCTGGTAGGAAAAACTGGGAGAATAGTTTTAATGATTGAAGTTGGAAAGTGTTTTTTGGGTGGGAGTGCTTTGTACCTACATACATCTACATCTTTTTCACAGGGAAAAAAAAAAATTGGTTGTGAATAATAACATCTGATCTCTGTATGGAAAATATTTCTGAAAGCGTTCTTAAGTGTTTCTTACTACTTGTCTGAGGGAACATCAGGAACATCACTTGAAAAGATGATAATGTAGCCTTATTGCTATGATGTATTAGCTCTATAAGGAAAGATGGGGAGAAAAAAATGTGTTAATTTCTTAATGATATTTTTGTCATAGGAGCTGTACAAAACCACCAAAAGATCAGGAAACGTGATGGCAAAACACTACATTGCTATTCTTCAATAGAAAGTGCTGGAAAGCACAACTCTGTAACAACCCTGCAACGTCATGTGAATACTGAGCCTTCTGGAGTTGACCGTGTTGAGAATGGGACTGCTGAAGAAAATCTGCAAGGTTGTGAGGATAAAACTATACCTGTGACAATGTGGACAGATGGGGCATACAGTAGTTCAGACTTCTCTGATCAGGAGCAAAAGGGCCCAGGTGGAAACGTGATGGATATACTGAACTGGGTCAGGCCTCTCCCTGCTCTACTTTCTCCAGTACAGCTTTCACCAGTAGCTGAACAGGTGAGTTCCAGGATTTGTCTGACTTGGCATTAACTTGGTTGTATAATTACTGCAGGAATAACAATTGGATATTCTTGAACTTTTTTATGTATCAGTATTACTTACCCTGATACACTGAAAGGATCTCTGTATGAGTGCTTAGGTCTACATTGACTTCTTCACTTTCTAGTGCACTGTCTGTGGAAGGGCACAAACCATAATTTTCTGCAGTATATTTAAAACAAAGTTGGCCATGTCTCAACTGCTGTCTTTTCCTGATGTCACAGACCTACATTCCCAACTCTTGTTGGGTATAAGCATGGTTTTTCTAGTAAACCTCTACAGCTTGAAATTCACGGGGAACCTACTCAAATGTTATTTTTTCAGTAATCTTAGAATGTAAGTAGGTAGGCAAAGAGGTCTCAATATTCACAAAGATGCTTTCTGTTTAGTATGAAGAGCAATAATGGAGAAGGACGTAAATCTGTTATCAGCCTTAATCTCTCAAAACCACTGCATGTCAGGGCCAGCAGCCTGTTTGTTCAGAAAAATATAGCTCTTAAAATTGATACTGGGCTTTGAAAAATTAACTCTTTGTTTTTCATTAAAGGATATATTGTTTGGAGAAGTCACGGCTTCCAGCAGTGAAGAAGCTGATTGCAGTGCTTCTGCAGTGGAGTATACTTCACAAGAAGACCAAATTCAGCCTCAAAATTGTTGTAATGTATTCAGCTTGGATGAGGAGCGTAACAGATGGAGCAAAACATGTGGACATAGTCTTGATGCAGAAATTTCACATAACTGGAGTAGGAATGAAAAGATTGATCATATTAATCCAGAGATGTTGAGCAAGAAAGTGAGAGATGCTGAAACAAAGCAAGCTGAAGCTGCTACTTTAATTACAAACATGGGAACTAACAAAGATTGTTTGGAGGAGAATTCTGTAAATATGGAAACAGAGGAGACAGAACTAACTAAAGCAACAGTACATGAATTGGAAGCCACAGTGGAGAAGAAAGGAAATATCAAGGAAATGCACAGTGCAGATGGGACCTCTTCAACTGATTTTGTGCTACACAGTTTTAAGCCTCAGAATCAGATAGAAAGATGTAGTGAGGTAGAACAAGCAGAGGAGAATGTGATCTTAATCAAGCCTGGTGGTTATGATGGTATACATGAAAAGCATGGTCAATTAATGAAGGCAGAAAGAGACGGATTATCAGGAGAGATTCCTAGGGCAGTATCTATTCCACCAGATGTTACTCATTTGCCACCTGAACAATGTGTTGTTCTACTTCAAAGTACAGACTGTGAGGAGGAATCTGATGTATTGGTAGAGAATGAAGTGGTTGAAAACGAATCCAAAGATGTAATCAAGGTAGCTAATACAGCAAGTGATGTTGAGGAAAGCATAAAACCAGTGATAAATGGAGAGGAAATAACAGCTGCAATACAGATGCAAGGGCTCTGTGCAGAGGCTAATGAGGGAGAACTCTCAGAAGTTGTATTGTCTGATTTCAGTAGTTCTAAATCTTTTTGTGAAGTAGAGTGTCCTAAAGACTTAATGATACAGTGTGATAGTGAGGGAATAATTCTGGAGACGGAGGCATACACTGAAACTACTGAGAGTTCTGCTCACTCTCAGTGCTCTGAAATAAAACATGACAGTGAAAAGACACTGGAAGAACAATGTGTGCATACACTAGAATATGATATGGACAGAAAACACGAATTGGAGACTGCTAAAGTCTCTCAATGTTATTTACCTGTATCTGCTGTTGAAGGAATCAAACATACACTGTCTATGGATGGTATAGATGGTATAGACAAAAATATAGTTGCTTCATCAAGCTTTCCAAAAGATGATGGACAGCTCAAAATGCAAGACATTAATATAACCAGACCCGAATCTATTGAACTAGCCATGAATGTGAACAAAGAAAGTGTTCTTGAAATAGCTAAATCATCAGAGCTATTCAATAGTGCAGAAAATGAAAAAATACTAGATGTACAGGAAGGGGAGTATTTAAGAGGTAAACCATACCAGGAAGAAGATTACAATATTTTTTTCCAAGGAAAGTCAGACTTGGAAAGTATACTTGCAGTACCAAAGATGACATGCATTACTGAGGCGGAAAGCAGTGTAGCTAAGAGTGAATCATGTGTGTTAGATTTTACAGAAAGAAATGGTGAAATGAAACAACCTGAAAGCCTGTGCAGTACATTTGACTGTGAGTTGACCAAAACTCAGAACTTTGGAGTGTTTGAATCTCAAGGGACTGAATTCCAAGTTAATCAAGATTTTGTAGATGAGAGCAGTAAACTGTTAGAAGAAGCAGATACCATCCAATCTGTTGTAATAGAAAGTAATCTTACATCTCAGACACAATTTGCAAAACCTCAGAATCAGCTCTTGATAACTGAAAATGATGCTTGTGATGAAATAAAAGCAGAATTAAACAAGCAAGGCAAGGAATTAGTGATTGAGGCTTGTTCCAGTTCATTTAACTGGGAAGACAGTGTTGTGAAGGAGAAAAGTAATGTTCCAGAGATAATATGCCAGCATACTTCAGAAATGTGTTTTAAGAGCAGCTTGGCTTTGTCTACTCAAATGAACTTGAAGACAAGCTGTGTAAATTCTGAAGATACAGATTCCCCTATCCAAGAGAATGGATTGGAATCCACAGAGCCTTGTAATTTAAATTACAGTCTTGAGAAAGTTGTCGGATTTGTTGAAAGTGATTTCACAGGAAATTCTGATTTTTCTCATACACTGAAAAACAAAGGAGATAAAAAATGTATTGTGGGTAGTGCATTTCGTAGTTCTCTAGAAAGCTTCAAAAAGGGTGCTGAGATCCCATCTACTGAAAAAGGCAATGTGTGCAAAGAACTGGACTGCTGCTCTGAGGGGGAACACATACACAAAAATGAAGTGGTAATTTCAGGTGAGAAGGAGCTGCCAGTAGATAAAGAACCTCAGGCATCTGTTAAATTGCAAATTTTGCAAGCAAACTCTTATAATAAGAATACTTTGACCTTCCAAAAGTTTCCTTGTCAAGAATCAGAATGCAAGACTCCTACATCAGAAGCTAATGCAGGTCCTGCTAGAACTGGTTCACTGACAGATGGGGGGGAAAGCAAAAGGTTGAATAGTTCTGAGACATGTGAGGAAAACAGCATAAAAAGGTCTAAAAATGCTTTTGATATCCCAGAGCAAAGCAATGTGTCTGAAGAGAAGGACTGTCCTATACAAAAAGTTGGAGATGTGAAATATTCTGAATGTTTTCCCATGTTCAAAAAGGACCTGAGAACTTCAACAAGAGTTGTAGTGAGTGCTCTGGAAAATGATGCAAGTGTTGATCCTGATGACCAAGTATGTGAACTTCATTCAACAATGTGCCCAGGAAATACTGTGACAGATAGTCATCTAAAAGCAGATACTATAGTGGATATGGATGCATGCTGTGAAACAGACTACTCTCCAAATACTGCAAATGAGTTGTCAGATGTGGTCGGGGAGGTTTGTCCCAAAGACTTAACCTCTCTGAAAAGAGGGTGTATATTAGTAGCCTCTGAAAATGCTGAGGGTGCTAGTGAATTCAGGGTAGCTGGATGGATAAATGACAGTAGGGAAGATCTGTTAAAAACTGGGACATCCAAAGGAAGACCTGTGATGCCAAGTGCTTCAAAAAATAGATTACCAATATGCCAGATATTAACCAGATTGTCAGAAACTTACAGAATAGCTGTAAAAAACAGTAAACTAAGTACAAGAATGTTAGCACTCAGCAATTTTGTAGAAGAAAATGGTTGTGAAAAGCTTGAGTCAAATGCAGAGCAAAGTCTACCGCACAGTGTTGATATGGGCATCTCAGTTCTTGAAGAATATAATCATAATCAAAAGTGTGCTGTTTGCAACTCAGAAGAAAGCAACGCTAATGTTATGTTAGGTGTTTTTCAGCCTTCATGTTTTTGTCGTACCACTTGTACTTGGAAGGGCTTTCTGGATAGTGGTAGAAAAAACTTTATTATCAAGTATCTTACAAATCCAGCCCTGTCTGATGTAGACTGCAATTCTCAAACAGTCAATCAGTCTTCTATGCCACAAAAAATGGTATTTGAGAATTCGCATATGTTGGAGTCAGATTCTTGTGTGGATGTTGCTCCCGAAAAGGCCAATAAATTGAACTGCAAAGTGCAAGAACGATCAGAAGTCTTGAGTGTTTCAGCCAAGGCAGCTGTCCAAGTGATGCATGGCAGGCTATCAAAAAAGCTGCTTCGAGGTAAAAGAAAGACGAACGCCCTTGAAGTTAAAATAACTCAGCCAGTTCTTGCAAATGCTGATACTTCTGTGCCGACAAAATGCTTATCTGAGACTATAAATAAAATCAGGCAAGAGATGGGTCCTCCTCTTCCCCCACTGCTCCTGCCTTTGATTGCGACTCCTCCAAGAGCTGCGTGTTCCATGACCCCAGTGATGTCTTCTGCTGATCGATCCTCTTTGCTTTCCCCTCTTGATGACCTGATATCCCCACTACGTGAAACCCCTGTTCCTCCTCTAATGTCTCCACTGAGAGATACTCCAACTGTCAAATCTGCCCTTTTGTTTTCCCCTCCATCACCTTCAGAGGTGGCAGTGGGTAGAAGGATTCTCTCATCACCTTTAAAATTTTGTACTTCCATTCCAAAGCATGCACTTCCCGTCCCTGGAAGATTTCCTCTGTGTGCAGCAGATGGTGCTGCTGCGGCTACTCCTCAGGAGAACTCTGTGAAAATATTGGACACTATGTATCCAGAGCTATCTGCAAGGGCAAGGACACTAAACATCCTGAAAGGCAATATTCAGCTTAACCGATGTGCCCTTTCAGACAGCCAGAGTTTGCCAGGACCTGTGGCTCAAATAGGTGGGTTCAAAGCAATAGCATCTACATCAACTGCTTTTGTTAAAACTGGGAGCAATTTGAAACCTGATAGTAGACAAGACAAAAACGTGCAAAATCAGCAATTGGTTTCAAGCTTATCAAATCATCTTGAAAAAAGAACATTATTGCCAATATCTATGCCTAGAAGTGCGAAAAGACTGAGATTAGACAGGGAACCACCAAAGCTGGAGTCCAGTGATATTCCTGCTATTGGAAATGATCAAAATACAAGCTCTGAAATACAGGAGAATTTCCATGGCAAGAGCTGTGAAACCGGTGATTCAGCACACAGTTCCAGTTTAGAAGCATCTTTACCGGTAAAGAAGGTTATTGATTCTGATTGCCAGAAAGTTTATTTGGCATTGAAGAAAATTGCTGAATCCTGCTTTGACTTGTTACCAGTTATTCAAAGTCATGTTTATGTGGGAAATATCTCAAAGATTCCAGTAATGAGAGATGAAGAGAAAGAAGTTGTCAGTGAATTTGGTGTAAAAAACAAGGTAAGCAGCATTATTTTGACTTTTGCATTTTAACAGTGACTTCTGTGCAGATTAAAAGAGTTTAAGTATGGACTGGGTGAATTCTTAATGGGTTAGGCAACTTGCAGTGTCAAAGTGTAGTCTTTAAAGATCATCAGATATCTAAACCTGTATAAACTTAACAAAACAGAGAGCTCCAGACAGTATGAGAAGTTAATGGTCAATGGCGTCCAAGACGCAAAACTGCAATTGTACATGCTTTATGCATTCATCAGGGAAGCAGCTGTATTTTATTTTCACTGCATTTTGTAGTGGATAGCATTAACAATTGTAGAAGTAGTTTTTTTCATTTAAAGGTGTGAGGTTTGATTTTTTTGTTGTTGTTTCACTAAAAAAAAAAATACAAAACAGCATTGTATATATAATACTGGTGTACTTGTTCATTCAGTGTTTACCTTGATTATCATTCTACATCAGGTTGCTCAAATGAATTTTATTGGAAAAAAATTGCATAGCATTGCAAAGCAGCACTTTGCCCCATTGCAGTTCATGAAAGTAATTAGGCGGACTGACAGCAGAATGCTGATTTTGCAGTTCTCCACAGAAGTTGTCTACTGAGTTTTCCTGTCATTTTTGTTAGGACCTGCCAAATGTCATACCTTGATAGAAGCAAGCCTGCAGCAGCTCTGTTTCCAGGTCCAAACAGTGGCGAGGCTGAGTATATGCTTCTAGTAGGCAAATGTATACAAAATACCTGCCTAACGTTATTCCACTCTTGGGCTGATCTTGGTGCAAGCCTGGTAGTGGAAAATACATGACTTTATCAATCTATAGATACATATTTCTGCATGTACATACACAGGGTGTTGATCCTATGATTCCTATGGGTCCCTTCACTAGCTAGCCTTAGACACTCAGTCTATCCAGTAGATGATTCCTGTTTCTCCCCACTTGTCTCATGCCCACTGACTCTAACGTTGCTGCTCAGGTTTGTTATTTCATTTGCTTGTTGCCTATGACTTAATGATGTGTGTTCTTATGTGGATGCAAACAATGTTCTTACAAACAGTTCTCTTGTCATACTGCTATAATGCTATTGAATATTCTCAAATATAGTGCAGTCTAACAACTGTTCTTGTGCCTTATAGCATTTAGCTGAGTCGTTGCTGCATGCTATTCTCAATAAACTCAAGGCTCAGAAAACAGCCTCAAATTACAATTTCAACCAGGCTCTTTGTCGAGTCTATACAGGAACTTGTCGACAGCTGGGAGATTTGGAAAGAGCCCGCCTCTTCTGCTATAGCTTACTTAAAGAAGGTACAGTGTGTGTCTTGGTGGTCTTGTATCTTGAACATTTTGTCTGTCTTTGCTGTATTGTTCCAGAATGATTAGGTTTGTAAAGGCAAATGAACAAAGAAAATCTTCCTGTGAAATGCACATTTTCCTTGGACTATTTTTCTATACTGCAAAAATATAGTCTGTTATAGAAGAAATTTCCTGTCTCACAGTTGTCTACATCTCTCTCTCAGCTTGGTGATCACCTGTGCTCTTAGTAGTCCACTCATTTTTCAAACAAATACTTACTTTCTGATCCTCTATACTTTCATTTTTGCCCTGCCATCTCCAAAATGATATTGTGATTCCAGAAAACTTTGTACTTTTTGTTTACTACTGTTGTTACTGAGCACGCACTGACTCATAAAACACATCTGATTTTTAAGAAGAAAAGAAAAAGGAACCAACAATCTGAACTTCTTTAAAACTCTGTTAAATGCAGACTCTGAATGATTTTCTGTTGTATACTTTGAATTGTTTAAATTCCTGTTGTGGATTTTCTGTGGTTTTATTTTATTTTATTTAGAATGTGAACAGTTGTAAACACATCTTGAAGGTTTTTCCCCCTTTTTTTTTCAATTCAATTATTTTATTTTGATTACTAATGCATTCGTTTTAAAGTTTTCCCCTTTGTTTGGTAACACAAGTGAGCTATATTTGAGCTACACAATTGCTGAATTGACTATAAACAGTCAGTGCATCATCTGTTCTATTGGTTTCCTGTCCATCTTTTTTTTTTTTTTCTTTTTCTTTTTCTTTTTCTTTTGGACTAGCTCTAGTTTAATCCAGTGATATGAGTATTCATTTGTAGTTGGATTGTATCAGGTGGGATTCCAGAGTGCATCTTCCAGTTTAAAGTCATTGTAAAATCCAGTTTTTGTGCGCCAAGACCGCTCTCGTTAGTGAACTAAAGTGCAGTAAGAATAAAGAGAAAGGACCACGCGCACTGTTGTTACACAGCCAAGTCCAGTGAAACCATGCCTGACTTACTAAAACATTCTTTTTGGAAAGAGAAAAAATGACTTACAGTGGAGAAGGTGTTTTGGTTTGCTTGTTTGTTTTTTCATTTGGTTGTATGTTTTCCCCTCTCCTCCATTATTTAATATCAGGACTGAGGTGTACTAGTATGATTCCACCTTACTGGGCTGCAGTTTTTACATAACTTCTGTGCCTTCTCTCCTTGCTGTAGAGTGTACTGGCTTACTGGCTTTTGGTGTCTCAGTGTATTTTTTTTTTTGTATGTTAACAACTTACGTTGCTCTCTCTATTTTTTTCTTAGGCTTTCCAGATGCTGTGAAATTGATTTTATTCATCACAAACATATGGCCTGACATATTTTTATTCGAAGGTGCAATTAACAAAGCCATGCAATTAATTATCAGGAAGAGTGCAAATGACGATGTCCTGGCCTGTCTCAGCACTTATCTCAGCTGGGAGCAGGTAATTTCTGCTTTCACTGTCAATATCAGCTTTTGTCTGTTTTGGTTCCCTGGCTGGCTGTATCAAATCAAGAATCTTCTGATGCAGGCTGTGAAGATGCTCCGTGGATCTCCCATGGAGCCTATACTATTGCACAACTAACGATACTTAAGGCTATCTTCCTGTGGTTGTCTAAACCATATTAGAACACAACACTTTTTTGTTTCCCCTCTTAAATAATACCTCTAGTAAACACTTGAAGTGTTTTTATTATTTTTGAACTTCTGACTGGAGTACTCTTGGACAAGGGAGTTGTATCACTACATGGAACTGTGATTTTAATGTTTCTTGAGGTCATTTTTTTTTGTTTTGCTTTGTGTTGTTTTTTATCATGTTTTCTGGTTGTTTATTTTATTTTAATTAAAAAAAAATACATATTGGGATTGTCTGTCTTTTGTAGTCCCTTGTATAATTGATAATTATTTATCACAGTTATTTTCAAGATGAGTCTGTCTCATCTTACTCGTGATCTTTCTGTGATGTAGAGTGTAAATGACCATTTTACAGTATTTCATAAGCAGTTGACACAGTGCAAAACTGCAGTAGTGGTAGAAGAATGACCAATTCTTAGGACCTAAGGACTCTAGGAATTTGACCTCAAGTCTTTGAGGCCAGGACTTTCGTGTGATCTTGGATGAGTTGTGTAATTTCTGTTAGTTTTAAGCAGGTACATATTACTATCCTAAAAGGGATCTTGCAAAGAGGAAAAATTGGAACATCCTTTGTATCAGCAGGGGCAAATTTTTATCATACAGATGGAAAGCTGGAGAAACTTTGCTCCTGGATAAGGAGTTTGTATGGCAAGCTTGCGTGTTTTCTGGAAAGCTAGTGCCCTGCTAGTTTTGGAGACCAATATGTCAGGCTTGCTTGATGGAAGAACTATAGTTCTGTAAAATACAAGCTGAACAAAATTGTCTGAATCTCTTCTGAAGCTCTTCTATTCTAAATCCTAGCATACTGCTCAATTTCTGGTTTAGAATCATAGAATGGTTTGGATTGGAAGGGACCTTAAAGATCATCTAATTCCAGCACCCCTGCCATGAGCAGGGACACCTTTCACTAGACCAGGTTGCTCAAAGCCTGGCCTTGAACACTTCCAGGAACGGAGCATCCACAGCTTCTGTGGGCAACCTTTTCCATTGCCTCACCACCCTCTGAGTAAAGAATTTCTTCCATCTGATGTAAATCTCCCCTTTTTGAGCTTAAAGCCATTACTCCTTGTCCTATCATTACACTCCCTGACAAAGAGTCCCTCTCCTGCTTTCTTGTTGGTACCCTTTAGGTACTTGAAGGCTGCAGTGTCGTCTCCCTGGAGCCTTCTTCAGGCTGAACAACCCCAACTCCCTCAGCCTGTCTTTATAGGAGAGGTATTCCAGCCCTTTGGTCAATCTTTGTGGCCCTCCTCTGCACTTGTTCTAATAGGCCCATGCCCTTGTACTGGGGGTCCCAAAGCTGAACACAGTCCTACAAGTGGCAGGTGGGGTCTCACAAGAGCAGAGTAGAGAGGGAGAATCACCTCTCTTAGCCTGCACACCACACTTCTTTTGATGCAGTAGTCTTGGGGACTACAGCTAGGCTTGTGGTAATCAGCATGGCCTTTAGGTGTACTCACTGGAAAACCTTTTTTTTTTCCTGTTTTGATTTGCTTTGTACTGGCCCTGAATTTAATGTGGTACCAGTGGAATTACAGCACATATAAACCCTCAGATTTGCTGCAGGCTTACAGTGGGGTGAGCTAAGAGGGCATATATTTGTAGATGTTTCTTTTTTGTTGGGATGTAACATTAAGCTCTGGTGTTCAGAGTTACGCAGTACTGCAATCCTTGTTTAGCAAAGAAGTTGTACTCTCCATTTTATTAGGTTATCACTTTCAATCTTATTCCAATAGAGATGCACGTAAGTGTACCTCAGTAATTGTTCTGTACACTCCTGCTACCCTCAAGCTATTGCTTGGAGCTCTTAGAAAACATGAGAGCTGCTGCAGCTGGGGAGAAGAACCTCAGGATCATCTGTTGATCAGAGCTGCTGCCATTGCCCTTTGTGATATTTACCTAGATGGACGTACGGGGACAATTTTCAAGTTGCTTGTGGTTGACTGTCTGTTGTATCAAGATGCTTGTGACTTTTTTGTAAGATTATTCTGTGTGAAAGTAAAGCTCATGTAGCATAGGGATTTAGTTCTTGGTTAAAGTATACCAATTTTAGTGATTTACACAATTGCAGTTTGCGAAGTATATGGTCCATACTGGGAAAGTAATTTGAGCAGCCACTGTGTTTGTGTTATAAGCCTAGACTTTTTTCTTAATACTTCAGGTCTGTGAAAGATGTTTGTCTTTAAATGTCCTTGTTTACCTTAGCTGTTTAATTAGCAGAATTGTTTTATGTGATGTGTTTTCAGTTCTTATTACCTCAGCTATTGCAAGTGCTTGCTTGGAAATTACCCCCTACTGAGCAATAATCAGTAAAAAAATTCAGCATTGTTTAAAAAAATCTCAGAAATGAGCAGGACTGATATAATCTTCTTGCATTGTAAAAGGGCTCTTCTGACTTTAAAGTTTCATCAAGAGAAACAAAAATCCCCAAACTGTGGGAGCAGAGAAGAGAATGGGTGTAGAGTTTGTGTTTGTTTTCCCAAACTCTGCTTTTTCTAAAATCATCAAGATGGATACTGAGTACTTGAAGATTTTAGTTCTGTGTACTTTTTTATTTGTTTGCTTCTGTTAATACTAGCTTAAAGTTGAATTTGTGTTGTAAGGTGAACTCCAATGCTGCTATGGACGGTCAGAATCTAATATTTGTAAAGAGTGCAGTTCTGGGTTGGTAACTTTTCATGCATTAAAGTAATTACCTTCTGTAATTCCAGAGTTCATCTTTAGATGCAGGTATTATGATCTCGAACCTGCTTTTAGAAATGCAGTCATGTCCCAAAGTAGAATTTCATAAGAGTGAACGATATGGAGAAGATCTGAGTGAAGATGCTTGGCAGTACATATTTGCTATTGATCTACTCTGCACTAACCTGAAGTGGGATTGGACACATGACAACGTCATAAGGTATTGTGGCAAGCAGCTCCTTCAGACATCTTTCTGTGCTTTTTTTTCGAATTTGAAACATTGCAGCTTAGCTTTTAACATAAGGAAATCTTGCATACGTACTTAGAAAAGAAGGTTTTGTAACCTGGTGAGGCCTAGACTGCTGTGTTTGTCTGCCATATTTTAAGATGAGTGAGCAAATGGAGGATATTGGAGTACTAATTCAAGAAATTAGTCCTGTTAGAACCTTTCTAATAAGGAGTTGCTTTTAAAATAGTTATATGTGAACTATTGTGAAAGATTTTGAGATGTACTGTTTGTCAAGTGAGCAACATAGTTGTTTTCCTCTGAATTTAGTATTATTTTTTTAAAAAGCTTTTCTTTTTCAGTCACTAAAAAATGGGGGTGGAACTTTTGATCTGTGAACAACACTACTTCAGTGTTGAAAAGGAGTATGGTTGCACTTCACTATTACACTATCCTGATTTCAGACTGATTTCAATTCTAAAACCATTATAATACGTCGACCCAGTGGCTTACATTTTCTTTGAACACTTCAGTCCAATGCATAACCTGCTGACATATTTAACTTGGTTTGAAAGACTGCAATTTGACGTGTACACTGATCTGACAACCCCTATTTTGTATGTAGATGCTCTATAAGCTAGAATCTTCAAAATAAGGCATTGGTTTAACAACTACATAATCTAATTGTTGAATATGAAGTAAATGTGAAAAACGTATTAGAATCGTTAAAAGCCTTGATACAGAAGTTATTTTTAGTGGAATACTTTAAAAATGTATTCTAGGTTCAGTGAAAGGTGAAGTCATTCAGAGTTGATTGTGTGAAGTTGTACTAATGATAACTAAGTCTATCAGCATAATTTTAAAGATGGTCTCAAAATTTCAAGGACTTGTCTCAAGTCCATTCAGATTTAAAAACAAGCACCAGATCCTACTTATAACAAACAAACTGTTAATTTTCAGTCATAGAAAATGTATGACTCATGTAACATTTGAAAGAAGTGTGGTTCCATACACATGTAAGTTAGTGAAGCAACCTCTTGATTTTATGTAGAGATGCAGAAAGTTGCAAGGAAATGGAAGATGGACAGAAATAATATTCTGAACGGGAACGATTCCTCCAGCAATTTAGCTTGTAATGTTTGGGTGTAAAACAATCTTTAAATAACTGAGACTTGTAGATGCTTGTAGTGTTACTAGTTTCGCCTGAAGGTGAATTCAACATTCAAGTGGAGTTACACAAATACACAGTAAATGAAAGAATCATTTGCGTTTGTTTCTGTATAAATATTCTGTGCAACCCTTCATGCAGTATCAGATTTTTTAATTAATTTATTCACAGCAAAGTGCTTTGGCCTTCTATGGATAAGTGGGTAAAGAAGAGAAAAGAGCATGAAACTGCGCAGTCTATTCCTGATAGTGTTATTGCATTGACACTCAGGCTAATTGGTAAGTAATCTAAATTCATGATTGAATTTCTGGTTTATATATGACCTTTAAAAGCGTCAGTTTGCCTGGAAAATGACTTGAAGCATTTTTGCATTTTTTGGATTTTTAACTTTCTTCAAAAAATTTCACCTTAAAAAGCAAAACTGTTTCAGTCTTATGCAGATACTATTTGTCAGCCTGTGAAAATCATATATTTAAGTTATGAGATGTTACTATGATTTCATGGTAGTAAATATTATTGTTTTATCTATTTAAAAATAAGTTATTTGTAGCTATATATGCTTTTAGCGAAGTATATAAAATAAGACTATGCGTAACATAATACCTCTTGATGTGATTTTAAGGTAAAATCTTTTATTTGGTATCTAGGTGGCATTCAGGATAAACAGATAAACTTTGGTTTCAGATAGATGTTTTTGGTATGTAAGTTACATAATACTGCTTGTTAAACAGAAGTTGCCTTCTTTGAGTTTTACTCTTAAAAATTGTAAACCTGCAGGAGGTTTTATCACTCTGATGAAAAATGCTGATGGTCCCAAGACAAATATGATAACAGTAGCAGTTGTAGGCAGTTGCAATTCAAATTTGGATTTTATGTTGGCATTTTAACAGGTGGTGAACGTAAAATTTAGGAAGTTGATTGTCTAAACCTCAGATACATAGTAACCTTTTTTTTTTTTTTCCCTTTTTTTAAATCTTTCAGGTCGATTGGGCCAAATAGGTTTGAAGGAAGGTTACATTTCTGCTGTGAAGAATATTAGTTCTGTAATTGCACTGTTTGTACATCATGCAAAAGAGGAAGGTAATGTCTATTTAGAGGAACTTCAGCATGAAATCTGCAATGTGAATTTCTGCCAGCATAAACAAAACACGCAAATTAGGTCAAGAATGCCAAAACAGCCTGCTTTGTGCAGTTTTATGTTAGTGTAGAAAAGAACAAACAGGTTTCAGTTTGAGTCCTTGGCCCTTCCAAAGTTAATGAAGCCTGTCTTTTACTTTCTCTTTCAGGCAGGAAACAACTCTGAGGTAGTTTCAGCCAACATGAAATTATGCTGTTTCACCTAACAGTGTACCAGCTGCTTCTGAGAATTTAGTGTGTGATCTTGGCATAAGCAGGAATAGTTAATTTATTACCTGAACAGTTCGTGCTGGGGTTTGCTACTAGCAAGATTGTTGTATTTGGAGACAGGGGGCTGCAAGATGTTCTAAGTTCCTGACTGAGACCAAGTGGGGCAAGAAAAGCAGCATTTGCATTGCTAAGTTATTCTGCATATTAAGTAAATTTTGCAGTGAAGCATGGGTTGATGCTAGGGAGTTGTATTGAACCACTCCTATAGCTACTCTGCCTTTCAATCTGAGGCTTTTCCATGTAAGTGGAAGAGACACATCTTTAAGTGTCTGTTTCAGTCTCTGTGTAAACCTGACTATTTTCATACCATCTTGATCAGATGGTACTAGAACTAGAGTAAAATCACTGAATAGTCAAATCTTTTTTGCCCTTTGAATACTGAAAATCTTCTGAAATCAGAAAACTGGAAAATGCTATTATAAAATGAAATGCTACAGAGTTTTTGTGAAGGTCATCATCTTGCTACTTTCAGGTTTCAGACATCCCCCCAAAAAATGTTAGTATTCCAATTCTTGAACTAATGGTTTCTTTAGCTTCGTGTTTCTTCTCAGAATTATTGCATATTCAAATTTCTAGAAGCTGATTTGTGTTAACTTTCTGCAGATGTTCCCTGGGGTGTGCAGCTGGCAGCCGTATATTCACTGTGTGACTTGGGTTCAAGCAATCCAGTAGGTATCGTTGAAGCCATCAATGCTTGGAGAGCAACAGTTCTTAACAGCATCCCTTCTGCTGTCACAAGTGTCTTAGCTGAAATCACTTCTCTGTGTAAAATGGAGCTACACTAAAACCTAGGGAAATGTATTGGTCTAAAGGAAGAAGTGCCTTATTTTACTAAGCAGTAATTGGTTCCAGTTAAATACAATACACAGTGGTGGCTTAACTACTTTGTTTGTATTTTCTGTTTGAGGGGAGAATATAAAAAGGAATAAAAATGCTTGCTTTTCCTAATGACTCATCAGTGATCTAAAAGCCATTATGTTTTTGATGTTTGAGAGGTTTCTCGTTTGATGTCAATAATAACCAGTAGCTATTTCCATTGCTTTTCTTCAATCACCTTGGAGTGCGAGCATTTTGCTACAACAGAAGATAGAGCCTGGCTGAAAACTTTGCTCTGTTATTTTGTACTATATTTATAAAGTTGTTGTTCAGATGGCAAGCTTTGGCCAGTTTGTTTTATTTTACTTGAGTAGTCTCATCTGCTTAATTTAAAATACTTGCGTAAAGCATGTTGGAATTGACCTCTTGTGTAACAACCGCGTATATAGTAACAGAGATATGAAGTCTCTGAACTTGTAAATATATGGTATATTCTGATAATGTGTTTTTTACATTTGATATTGTTCCACTTGGGGAATTTTGTATATGTAAATAGAATGTTGGTCCAGAAAAAGTTTCAATTTCTAAATTCACTACATTCTGCGTTTTTATATCTTTCGTAATAAAAGAAGCAAACACCATTATGTTCTTGTTTGTCTTTTTAAATAACACGCTGAGAAAACTGTTGTTTCCAGCTTAAGGAGTACTTTGCAGACACAGGTTTCAACAGAATTGTCAGTAGCAGCATACACTTCACAGTGTCTTCTGGTTCTTGTAACTGTTTTTGGCACCTGAGGACCAGGTTGTTTCTTGCTCCTCTCAGCAGTTTCCCAGTTCTTTCTTGAGCTGCAGGCTCCCAGTTCTTGTTTATAGAGCTCATGATTTCTATTCAATTATCTTCCCTGTCCCACTGGATGACGAGGGGAGAAACCACAGGTGGGGAAGAGGATTGACCTAGGTAATCTGCAGAGGGAGCAACAAGTGTGGGAAAACAGACAGATAAGGGATAAGGACAATCCGTTGTGGGCCAACAGTTGGCTGGTTTGTATATTTTTCTGTCAATGCGCTTTACCTCATTGGCGCAGACTCTCTTATCTCCAGTGCTAGCTTTGAATTTCTTTCTCTGGCTGAGGCATACTCTGTTCTGATGTGGGGGGATGTATAGGTGTCTGGCTGCTTACTGCTGGAGGCAGACTCTGGGGTCTATGTGCTTGGGTGGGCGGACTCATTCACCAACATCCTTTTTGGGTGCATGGATATGAGGATGTGATTGAATGACGTTATGAGAGAATGGGTGTGAATGGATAATATTTAGAGATTCTTGTAGTCAGGTTTATTACCTTCCCCTCTCCTGGACCTTGCTTTAATTTTTGTTACCCTAATTTCCAATTCCAATCATCACCTCTTATTCTTTTCACTCTGTGCCACTGATAGGAAGCATCAAGAGCAAGGCTGCTCCACAAAGGAGAATGTGCCACATGCCCAAGGAATGTGCCATATGCCCAAGAGCACCACAGGCAGTGCTCTTACTGACCAGGGCACAGTCCTGAAGCATCTGAATATGGTGGGCAGAGTGGAATACTAAGAGAACTTTTCATGAACAGACCCAGCCAAGGTAGTGAACGAGGTCCAGGAGCCACCCAGATCCAGGAGTCCAGTCAGAAGCAATGAGAGATGCAGCCAGAGGCAGGTCAGGAAACAGCTACAACACAGGCCTATGGGTCCATGGTCCATCAGGGAGACAGGACTGGAGACAGAGATGAGGTCAGCAGGCAATGGGGCTGACATGACTGGGTGACAAAGTAGGTTAAAAGGTCAATCTAGGAGACTGAAGCGGAAATAACTAGAGTGTTGATTTGAGGAGATGAGGTCAGAGGCAGGTGGATGAAGATCCATTGTGAGGGACATCAGTGCAATTAAGGCCTGATGGTGCACTCAGATCTACCATACTGAGAAAAGTCTATCTCTGAGTGGTTCAACTCTGCAGGCACACCACCGCCACCACCCCTGCAGGTTGACATAAAGACAGTTTAATAAAAAAGAAAAAGAAAAACAAAGCATTATTCTGTTGTTAATTTGAGTCCTATGTATACATGTAATTTGCTAATGACCTTCAAACTGGTGAGTAAGAGGAGACCTGCATCTGGAAACACCGAAGGTCTGAGCTGATGACTTGGTTGATACTGAGCCAAAAGAACAAATATTTTTTTCCCTAATAGAACAATGGACTGGAATCTGAAATGTTTTATGAACAGATAGGCCAAGCCTTTACTATGTATAGTTAGATTGAAAGAAGTTTAGAAACTTTGTATCTCTGGTGCTATGTTACTTGCTAATTAGTCAGCTTTAACAATACAGATTTGTGTGATGACCCTGGAGGATATTTCAGAAGATTAGGTGAGAAATTCATGCAGTGCATATATTCTGGGATGTGTAAATGACTTAGCTTAGTATACATGCCTAAGCTGAAACAATAAGATAAGAAAGAACAGAGATAAGAAAGAGCATGTGCAAGAACTGGGTTTAACTAGTGAAAGCAGTGAGGAAGACTACTGATGACCACCAGAAGACCCCAGAAGACCACCAGCAGAAACAAATGCTCATGTGTCAGGGACGTTTACATATTTTAATGAGTTCTGGGAAATAGTATGAATATGTTATTTATTGGAAAGCTACTGAATATGTCTATTCTAATTGCATATAGCCTTCGTTGTTGAGCAACTCGTGCATACACTAGGTGGAGTAATCCCCTATGTGTTCAGTGCTGCAATTAAAAAATGCCAGCTTTCTAAAACTCCAAACTGAGTCTTAGAGAGTTTAATCAACCAGCTTTTAAGGTAACAGATAAGTCATGATTATCTGTCAGACTTAGAGCCCACGTTAATATTTGAAAGGTCTGTGAATGTGTTGTGTGTGTAAATCTAGAGAGTGAAGGTTTGTGTATGTTATCAACAGGATTCTTAAATCCTGATGAAAGGGGGAAAATGGCTTTACTATCTGTGCTCATATTTATAGGAATGCTGTTTCAGTTTCCTTGTAAAGGCACAGCTCTGTCTGTGTTGGTCTACTGTGGCTGACTTTGTGTGTGTATCTACATCTCTGGAATACATATTCAGCCTCACCACAGGCTAGACCTGCATATGGGGAGAGCAGCATCTGCATCCATTGAACTGAGACTGGAGAAACCTTCTGGGTCTTTAAGTGCACTGAACTGTGTGTGTGAGGAATGTGTTAACCACTTTGCCGTGCTCTGCCTTACCTGCTCTGCAAGGAAAGAGTTAACAGTTCTGCCTAGAAGCTGGGCACTAATTGCTTCGTCTCCAACCAGAGCTGTAAAAGTGGGCCTGAATACTTTTAGGGGATGTACTAGGAGCAACAAAAGTTGGGGTCAGCTGTCTTGGTTCCGTTACTTCCCAGATTGTGCACCCCCAAACTCTTTGTTGGCAGGAGAGCGTAAGAAGCAGAAAAGTCCTTGGCTCTGTGTAACTGCTGCTCTGTAAGAACTAAAAACATCATCATGTTTTATCACCACTTTTTTCATCAAAAATCCAAAACATGGCATTGTGTGAGCCTCTGTGAAGAAAATTAACTCTATCCCAGCCAAAAACGAGACATAGGGTTAGGGTAGGACTAGGTTTAGAGTTTATGGTTAGGTTTAGTTAGGCTTGCTCAAGTTAGGGTTAGGGTCCTGGGTTAGTGTTAGGGTTAGTCATCAGGGTTAGGGTTTATGGTTAGGTTTAGGGCTATGGATAGGGCTGGTATTTTGGGTTATGTTTAGGATTAGGATTTGGGTTAGTGTTAAGGTATAATGTTAGTGCTTAGGGGTTAGGGTTAGGTGTAGTGATTAGGGTTAGATTTATGGCTAGGGTTATGGATAGGTTAAGCCTAGGAGAAGAGTTTGAGTTTAGGGTGAGGATTAAGGGTAGAGTTATGTTTTTGCTTTTAGGAAAAAAAATGCTTTTAGGAAAACACTAATTTAGGATTAGGGTCTAGTTTATTTAATTTAGATTTTATGGTTTGGGTAGGTTTAGTTTTAAGATTAAAGTTAGGGTTAGTGTCATAGAATTATTGAGTCATAGAGTCATTGAGGTTAGAGAAGATCTTCAAGATCAAATCCAACCATCCACCTAACTGCAACTCTACTGCTAAAACATATTTCTAAGCAATTTTCTCTTAAATACCTCCAGGGGTGGTGGCTCCACTGCCTCCCTGGGCAGCCTGTTCCAACACCTAACCACCCTTTCCGTGAAGAGATTCTTCCTGATCTCCAATCTAAACCTCCCCTGGTTCAACCTGAGGCTGTTGCCTCATGTCCTATCACTTGTCACCTGAGAAATGAGACCTAAGCAAGCTTTCATGCAGTTACAGAATCATAGAATGGTTTGTGTTGGAAGGGACCTGAAAGACCACCTGGTTCTTTCTTCTAGCTTCCTTCCTAGGACACCTTCCACTAGACCTCCACAGCTTGCTCTAGGATCAGGTTGCTCAGGATTGCTCCATCCAACCTGGCCTTGAACACTTCCAGGGATGGGACACCCAGGACTTCTCTGGGCAACCTGTTCCAGTGCCTCGCCACGCTCAGAGCAAATAATTTCTTCCTAATATCTAATCTAAATTTCCCTTCTTTTAGTTTAAATATATTACCCCTATCACTACACTCCCTGACAAAGAGTCTTGCTTTCCTGTAGGCCCACTTTAAGTACTGTAAGGCTGCTATAAGGTCTCCCCAGAGCCTTCTCTTCTCCAGGCTGAACAACCCCAACTCTCTCAGCCTGTCTTCATAGGATAGGTGTTGCAGCCCTCTGATTGTTTTTGTGGCCCTCCTCTGGACTCCAATATGGCCATGTCCTTCTTATGGTGGGGGTCCCACAGATGAACACAGTACTTTAGGTGGTGTCTCACAAATGCAGAGTAGAGGGGAAGAATCATCTCCCTCAACCTACTAGTTGCACTTCTTTTGATGGAGCCCAGGATACGGTTGGCCTTCTGGACTGCAAGTGCATATTGCTGGCTGATGTTGAGCCCTTCTCCACAGGGTTGCTCCTAATGCATTCTCTGCCCAGCTTGTATGTGTGCTTGGGATTGCCCTGACCCAGGTGCAGGCTTTTGCACTTGGCCTTGTTGAACTTCATGAGGAAACAGAGGATATAGTTAGAAAGTGATGAGGTCTTCCTCCTTTTCTCCAGACTAAACAGCCCCAGTTCCTTCAGGCTCTCTTCATACGTTTTGGTTTTCATTCCCTTCACCAGCTTTGTTGGTCTCCTTGGTACATGCTTAAGCCATTGTCCTGATATAATGTTATGGTTACATGTCCAGTTCTGGACTCCCCAGTACAAGAGAGACATGGAACTCCTGGAGAGAGTACAACAAACTGAAACACAGGAAGTTCCAACTGAATATGAGGAAAAACTTATTTGCTGTGAGGTGACAGAGCACTGGAACAGGTTGCCCAGAGAGGTTGTGGAGTCTCCTTCTCTGGAGATATTCAAACCCCACCCAGACGCGACCCTGTGCAACATGCTCTAGGTGTCCTTGCTTGAACAGGGAGGTTGGACTAGATGACATCCAGAGGTCCCTTCCAACCTCAACCATTCTGTGATTCTGTTACGGTTAGGGTTAGCCATTAGGTTTTGAGTTAGGGTTGAGGTTGGGGTTTAGGTTTAGTACTAGTGTTAGGATTCAGGTCTACAGTTAGGGTTAGGGTTTACAGAATCACAGAATTTTCTAGGTTGGAAGAGACCTCAAGATCATCAAGTCCAACCTCTGACCTAACACTAACAGTCCCCACTAAACCATATCCCTAAGCTCTACATCTAAACGTCTTTTAAAGACCTCCAGGGATGGTGACTCAACCACTTCCCTGGGCAGCCCGTTCCAGTGTCTAACAACCCTTTCGGTAACGAAGTTCTTCCTAACATCCAACCTAAAACTCCCCTGGCACAACTTAAGCCCATTCCCCCTCGTCCTGTCACCAGGCACGTGGGAGAACAGACCAAACGCCACCTTGCTACAGCCTCCCTTGAGGTACCTGTAGAGAGCGATAAGGTCACCCCTGAGCCTCCTTTTCTCCAGGCTGAACAAGCCCAGCTCCCTCTGCCGCTCCTCATAAGACTTGTTCTCCAGGCCCCTCACCAGCTTCATAGCCCTTCTCTGGACTTGCCTGAGCACCTCCATGTCCTTCTTGTAGCGAGGGGCCCAAAACTGAATGCAGTACTTGAGGTGCGGCCTCACCAGAGCCGAGTACAGGGGGACGATCACCTCCCTAGCCCTGCTGGTCACACTGTTTCTTATACAGGCCAGGATGCTGTTGGCCTTCTTGGCCACCTGAGCACACTGCTGGCTCATACTCAGCCGACTATCAACCATCACTCCCAGGTCCTTCTCTGCCTGGCAGCTCTCCAACCACTCATCTCCCAGCCTGGAGCTCTGCTTGGGGTTATTGCGCCCCAGGTGCAGAACCCGGCACTTGGCCTTGTTGAACTTCATGCAGTTGACCTCGGCCCATCGGTCCAGCTTCTCCAGATCCTCCTGCAGAGCCTTCCTACCCTCGAGCAGATCGACACACGTACCTAACTTAGTGTCATCTGCAAACTTACTGAGGGTGCACTCAATGCCCTCATCCAGATCATCAATGAAGATATTGAAGAGGACCGGCCCCAGTACCGAGCCCTGGGGAACGCCACTAGTGACCAGCCTCCAACTGGATTTGACTCCATTTACCACGACTCTTTGGGCCCGGCTATCCAGCCAGTTTCTAACCCAACGAAGCGTGCGCCAGTCCAAGCCAAGAGCAGCCAGTTTCTTGAGGAGAATGCTGTGGGAAACGGTGTCAAAAGCCTTGCTGAAGTCAAGGTAGACCACATCCACAGCCTTTCCCTCATCCACTTACCGTGTCACCTTGTCATAGAAGGAGATCAGGTTCGTCAAGCAGGACCTCCCCTTCATAAACCCATGCTGACTGGGCCTGATCGCCTGCTTTCCCTGCAAGTGCTGCGTGATGACTTTCGAGATAATCTGCTCCATGAGCTTCCCTGGCACTGAGGTCAAACTGACAGGCCTGTAGTTTCCCGGTTTAGCTAGGGTTTAGTTAGTTTTAGGTTTACAGTTAGGGTTAGGATTGAGTTGGGGTTAGGATTAGGTTTAGCCACTAGTGTTATGGCTTGGGTTAGTGTCCTGGGTTAGGGTTAGGCATAAGTGTTATGGATAGGTTTGGTGGTTTGGGATATGTTTAGGTTTAGGCTGAGGTTTAGCATTAGGGTTTGGGGTTAGGGTTAGGCATTTGGGTTCAGGCTAAGGCTAGGGTTAGGATTAGGTTTAGGTGTAAGGGTTAGGATTAGTGGCTAGGGTTGGGGTTAGGGTTTGAGTTAGTGTTAGGTTTAGTTTTAGCTTTAGTTTCCTAGGTTAATTTTAGGCTTAAGTTTATGGTTAGCCATTAAGTTAAATGTTGGTTTCAGGGTTAGGATTTACAGTTAGGTTTAGGGTTACAGATAATGTTGAAGTTTTGGGTTATGGTTATCATTAGGCTTAGGGTTCAGGTTTAGGTTGAGAGGATTAGGTTTAGAGTTACATTTCTGGTTAGGATTATGTTTAGGGTTACTACTTTCTTACATGACTGTTGCTTTTTTCCCTTGTCATCACTTAAGGTTTGGAAGACTATTACACCTAGAGGCAGACTCTGAGCCTGGCCCTTCCACGGCAGGGCGTGAGGGTGGGGTTACTCCTATTTTCTGCTGCAGGGCGCCCCCTGGCACTTGAAGAAAATTCCTCAAAGACAGCCGGGCTGAGGAACCATCCAGATATTTGGATTTACCGATTAGTCGAGGGGATTGCTTCGTGACGAGCCCCGCCCCGGGACCTCCCCGAGCCCTCCTTTCCCCCCGCCCCTCGCGTCAGGCCGCGCCCGGGGCCGCCTCGGCCCCGCCTTGGGCCGCGCTGCCGGAGGCGGGCGGCGGCTGGCGCTGCCATGCGTTTTCGGGCTAAGATCGTGGATCTCGCCTGCCTCAACAACTTCAGCCGTGAGTGTGTCGGGGTGATTGAGCCGGGTCGGCGGTGACCTCGGCCAGCCTTACCCGAGGAGGGGAGGAAGAGGGAGGGCTGTGCGCGCCGGCCCCTTTGCGGGCGCGTTGAGGCCCAGGCCGTGGCTCCATCCAGGGGCCTTTACTCGCGGGGGGGAGGCAGCGTGAGGTTGTTTTCTTCCCCCTCTTGCCTTCGACGTTTCTAGTAGCAGGAGATGTGATTCTGGGGAGTGAAGGCTTATCCCCTGCCACTGAGGTACCTGGCGCGAAGCAGTTTCTGCTGTAACGTTCCCCTTCCCTCACCAGGTGTAGTTAACACGATCGCCAAGTTAGCGAAGACCTGCACGCTGCGTCTCACTGCGAGCAAGCTGTATTTCATCCTCTGCGATAAAGTAGCAAATGGAGGGGTCAGCATGTGGTGTGAGCTGTGCCAGGTAAGCATGGGGGAGTTGAATAACCACATGTCATTGCGAACCACAGCATGTAGTTGGGTCCTTTTTACAAGTTGATTCTAACTGTAGTCCTTACCCTAGGTGTCTCAGGTCTTTCAGTGTGCTCTGTTTTGCAACACTGCCTTTAAGTTGTACAGGCCCAGTGTTTCTGACTAGACACCGCTTTTCCTAGGTTGTCACTTCTTTGTAAGGCTTCAGTGCGTGGTGGCCCACAAGATCCTGCCCAGAACTGGAAACAGTTGAGCGTAACCCATCCCTCATACCCCATGTTTTGACAACCTATGTGTGTTGGGGCAGGGTCTGAAGTTAATAGGTTTAGCTCTGAAGAAATGGGCCTTCGTTCTTACACAGCCTGTATTGATTCCTGCATGTGGTGCTGGGCAGGGGAAACCTGCTGTAAGCATGTGGTTCTAAAGTTAAGGTATGTTAAGTCAAACTTGCCCCACTTCATTTACCTTTTTTCTTTCTTTTTTTTTTTTTTTTTTGTTTCCTTTTTTTTTTTTTTTAATTTGCTTTATTTCACAACTTTTAAAACTTGCAGGGGAATTTCTTTGATGAATTTCAGATGGAAGGAGTAGCTGCGGATCACAATGAAATCTATTTAGAGCTCACACCTGAGAATCTGTCGAGAGCATTAAAAACTGCCCAGAGTGCGAAGGCAGTGAAGATCAAGTTGACTAACAAACACTGTCCTTGTCTCAAAGTTTCTGTGGAGCTAGTAAGTGCAACAATGCTTTTATCATCATTATTAAGTAAAAACTTTGGTAGCTTTGGTGTAACTCTAGAAAACGAAAGAAAAATCTTGCCATTTTCCATTTTACTGGCATTTCCTGTCATCATGGCTGGTAGCACGCAGAACCAGCTTTGTGTTTTCCAAAAGACAAAGAAGAGGTGGAAGAATGAAAGCCATGTGATTGAGACACCTTTTTATAATGTCTTTGTCACTTGCTACCTTTTCTCTATTCATCTTCTAAATTTTCTGTGGATGATTACCTTCTCATTGAAGCCTCTAGGTGCAGGAGGTTTTAGTGTATTTTTGGCTCTTTGTTTTGTTTTTGCTTGTCATGCTATTCAATTTCAAACTGCACTTCAGATTTTTTGTTGATTTTAACACGGCTTCCCTGTTTACTTGAAGGATAGCACATAGATAGCAATGACTTGCAACTTCATCCTTATTCAAAAGTGAAGCCTGCGTAATAGGGGACCTGTGGAAGCTGTGGAAAATTGGAACTGGGTGTCTGAGACACTTGGTTCTAGTATTTCCTAGACTGGATCTGAAAAACTTGGATTCAGAATTCAAGTCCTGTTTTTAACTTCAAGAGCATCCTCTCTCCCTCAAGCCATCCTTATCAAGCAGCAGTAGGATTGTGACACATGACATTCCTGTGAGGGTTATTCCCAGAAGATTATGGAATGACTTCAGGGAGCCCAATATTCCAGACTTTGATGTAAGCCTCTGTTTTTATATTCACTGTGGAGTGGGGAGGTGGCTACTGAGGTGGAGTATACTGCCAGTGGGTTTTGGAGAGGAGACAGAGCAGAAAAGGGAAGGATGGAAGCTAGTTGTTTGGAGAGGTATGGGACATGGCTTCCATCTTGACAAAGAGAGCTCGGAACCTCTGAAAACAGAGCAGGTGGTTACCAGTTGTTGCTGTGATATTCAGGGTGGGACAGGGGAGGAGCAAAGGACTTGCATAGCTTTAGACAGGAGCATAAAACACATAGGTTTATGATTTCTTCATATGATCAACTGCTTAGGTACCAAGTAGCCCAAATATTTTGTTATATCTGTAATTTATGGCCTACCTGGCAGAGTTGGATGTATATGTTTCCTCTTGTTTTTTATATATTCTTTCTATATTCTTTTTGACTTCTAGCAGAATTGCAAGGGAAGGTCTTTGTACAAATGAGTTACTGTTAGAGGGTATGGATGTGTTACCTCTACAGCTAAGATTATTTCAATTTTGAAGACATATGGCACAGTAGAAACTTTATGCATTTTATTCTGTTACTTCAGATTTACACTGACGCAGTTTCAAAACTGATTGGCTATACTAACTTTTAGCGGGTTCATGTGAGAATCTGATCTGCAGAAATAGTCTGTGCTTTACTTTGAACACAGACTTGAGATAGTGTGTCTGAAGCAATTAGAATAGTGATGCCCTGTTGGTATAACGGGAAAGAGTTCCGTTCCTGGATTGCTTGCTGATTTTAGTTAAATATTGTGCTCTGTGCACTCAATGCATAACTCAGGAGTCTAAGGGAGACATTGCAAGGGAGAAATGAAGGCATTGCATCCCATTCACACATGAAATATTGGTGTGAATGCAGTTCTTGTGTCTTCTTAGGTCAGTATTTACCTACCAGCACTGAAAACAATGAAGAGTGTTGTGGAGAGAATGAAGAATCTCAGCCATACCATTGTAAGTTAAGACACTTCAAGTCTTTGTCCTACAGATGTCATTTTATCTTGGATGTAGTACTTTTCCCTGTTGCCCAAATTGGTGCCCCTGTGTTACATTTTATTTTTGGATGGGTCAGATGTTGAAGTAAACGTACCTGAAGATTGTGCAAGGGTTGAAGTGATTGGTGGGATTTATTTTAGGACTGATGCTGAAAAGTTTGTCCTGGGCCTCGTAGAATATGGTGCTCTTTGTACTAATTCCAGAAAGAACCTGATAATAGTGTTGCTGCAAGCCACTCTTTACATCTGGAAAGAAATTGTCATCTTTCATGAAGCTAGCTGGAGACTTTCCAGGTGATTTCTTTAAAGAAATGCCTATTAAGTGAGTTTTGTGTTACATGTCTGTTAAAATGACCTTTTGGTGAACTTGAGCTATGATTTAGAGGAAATCCTTCTCATGGCTCATGGATGTCAACCCATTCTTTAGATTCTGACATGGGGAGCTTTCAGCCCACCCTGGGTTTCTGGAGGGCTGGTGGACCTTCCACTGGAAGAAGCCCATTGCAGTTGGTGTGAAAAGGGATTTTCTTAAAATTAATTTAATTGCTCTCAGTCACCAGAATTTACTGGCATTAAAGGGAGTAAGTAGGTATAGAGCTTTGGAATAGTTTGGTTTGGTTTGTAACAATTTTGATAAATAGGAATATTTTTGTAAACTGAGAATCCTGAAATTGGGTAGGTCTTAGTCTTACAAGGCTTGGAAGGGTTGAAAAACTAACAATGGCTTTCTGGCAATTTTGCAAATGGCAATCATCATGCA
The DNA here is from genome assembly GCF_011077185.1 of Oxyura jamaicensis. NCBI lineage: Eukaryota > Metazoa > Chordata > Aves > Anseriformes > Anatidae > Oxyura > Oxyura jamaicensis. The sequence goes on from NC_048894.1 coordinate 53,725,469, forward strand.
AATAGAAGAGTAAAGCATTTCAAACTCCTTTCGTTTGTAAGCCTCTGAGTGTACTCCCTCCCCCCTCCCCAATATCCTCAGTGTACATGCTTACAGCAAAGCAGTGCACACAGGATAGCAACACTCAGAAGAGGTAGCATATTAACACTGGCATAACCGTGTTCCTAAATTCCTTACCTCATGCTCCAGAATATATTTTTAGTCAAAAATAAGTAAATCTCTGGGAAGTAGTTTTGATAGCTCTAAGGGAGATGGTAAAGTACTTGCGTCCTGTACATGCTTTTCTGTTATTAAAGAACAACAAAAAAAAAGTGTCAGAAATATTTATGCTAGATGCATAGATCCTGGTAGTAAATATGGTCAAGATCAGAGCTACAAAAAGGGCTTTTAGAAGGTCTTTCAAATAGTAATTGGTCATTGTGTGGGAGCATTCATCTGTGGGCATCTCCCATTCCATGGGTAATTCTGGTTGTCTTGTGAGCTTCTATAAACTATTGAGAATTCTTCTGATCACAAAAGTGAAGTGCTTAGATGTGCATTAGGAATCCTCTGATTTGCCTGGGATTCATATAAGATCATACATAGTCGTCTTCTGATAGGATGCTTTGTCAGGATAGAATTTGAAGGCTTTCAGCATTTTTCCAGGTTTTCTAGCAGTCCGTAGTACTGCTTGGAGTCATTGCTCTGGTGCAGCTGTTGTCTGTTCTTAAGTCTGGGAAAGCAGCTGCAGATCAGCTCTTGGTTCATCCCATTTTCTGTGTGTATTGTATGGACTGTGTATGTGCGTTTCTGTTTGTTGAGAACCTGGAAGGGAATGCAGTAATGTTCATCTGCAATTTCAGTCTCTTATTTCTAAAGGCTTTGTCCAGCACATGAACTTTCGAAAGCCAGTACTTGTTCTAAAAGTACTGGAGAGTGATTGAATTTCTCTCGCCGTAATTTCAGGAAAGATGGTGTGGGATCATTCACACACAAATGATGAGAAATGTATTTTGTAGCTGAGCATTCAGATGTTTGAACCACGTTCAAGAAGTGCAGTTGAGCTTTTGAAGGCATTGAAGCACTTCTGGAACCTTGAACAGAGGAGCACTTTATTCCTTTGTAATTCTGCAGTGCAGAAGTGTCTTTCCTAAAATTGATTGTATTGCAGGTGATTGAAGCAAACTTGAATGGAGAAATGAATTTAAAAATAGAAACTGATTTGGTATCTGTAACAACACACTTTAAAAACTTGGGAAATCCTCCCTGGGGTAAGTTTCCTTGTTTCTTGCCTCTTGTGTCTGTTTTACAGAATCACAGAACCATTTAGATTAGAAAAGACCTTAAAGATCCAAGTGTTAACCTAGCACTGCCAGGTCTCCCACTAAACCATGTCCCTGTGAACCACATCCACATGTCGTTTGAATACCTCCAGGGTGGGTGACTCAACTACTTCCCTGGGCAGCCTGTTCCAATGCCTCACAACCCTTTCAGTGAAGAATTTTTTCCTAATATCCAATATAAATCTCCCTTGGTGCAACTTGAAGCCATTTCCTTTGGTCTTATTGCTTGTTGCTTGGGAAAAGAGACTGATTCCCACCCTGCCACAAACTCCTTTGACGTAGTTGTAGAGAGCGATAATGACTCCCCTGAGCCTACTGTTTGGTCTTATTATGTAAGTGTGATGCTGATAATAGTACTTACCTTCTCTTAGCACTTATAAAATAGCATCAAGTCGTCATTTGAAGTCGTCAAATGAAACCTTAAAAAGGAAAGTGGCCAATGTCTATTCCCTGTTGTGGGGAATCTCTTCCAGTAACGTTGACAATCTGTAGGAAAACTGGGCTTTAGCTTCCTTGCGCTGCTGTTGCTACTAAACAGTCCCTTTGAATATCAACTGTTCGGTGATCGTCAGGTGTGTCCTTAGAGGTTTTGAAATCCCTTCTGATGTTTTGACTAAGTGATGTGTTCTTTCACTTCCAGCATCAGAGGATGGATGTCAAAGCTCTGCTCAAGACAGAGATCTGGAAAGCATGGCTGAGGCACGCATAGACATCAAGAAGTTGCAGCAGCTGCTTGCTGGACAGCAGGTCAATCCCACAAAAGCCTTGTGCAGTAAGTTCAACAGCTCTGTTTGCAAACTCCAGTTAAGGAGGGGATGTTTGCTGTTCTTGTAGTCTTAGGAGAACATCTTTTTTGTCAATTTAAAACTTGGCTATTTTTTACTGTGCTTGAGAACTTTTAATATTTTTGGGTTTAGTCAGTGGGCTTCAGCCCTTAGGTGCTTTGGAAAGAGAAGAAAAAAAAACAAACAGTAAAAAGCATTGTCATGACCTTTTAAAAGTAGCAAGTTGGAATATCTGGACTGACTGATCATGTGTGTCTTTTTATCATCTTTGTTTTGAAGTTAAACTGTTGTATTTAAGAATGTTAATATATTCTTTTTTTGGAAATTCTTAAAGCTTTAGTTTCTACTGGAAAAATGCATTTACTGACTTTTTAAAAAATTGTTTCCCTCATGTACTTTCTTATGTCCAGCATCAAATTAATTCTAATACCAAAATGCTTTTTACGCAGCAGGTGTTTCTAACCATAGAAACAGTGTGTTCTTTCTAAGCAGTAGCTGTGCAGGGTGGGTTCTATATTCTGTTTTGATAACTCTACATACCTTTTCCAAGGACTTCTGACCTCCTAAGAACATCTCTGTGTTATAGTTTAGTGCAGCTGCTAAGGGTTCCCAGAGAAGATTAAGTCATGGAATTAAAATATTACATGTCTTACAAGGCATTACATGCCTTCAAGTTACTCATTTCCTTTTTGGTATCAGCTTCCATAGACGCTTAATAATCCTTCATGGACCTTCAAGGACTTTAATACTACCGGGTGATATGTCTAGTCATCCTCTTTACTTCAAAATGTACTTTAAAATTGCATCCTGTATCGGATATGGTAGAAATATTGTATTCCTATGGTGACTTTCTCTAGAGGATGTCATTTTAAAGTATTTGCCGTACTTCAAATTGGATTTGTGTTTTTTCTCTTTACAGATATCATAAGTAAGAGAATCGTCCACTTTGTCTTGCTCCATGAGGATGTTTCCCTTCAGTATTTTATTCCAGCACTTGCCTGAATGATTCAGAATCAGTCATTTTCCAACCTGAGGCTCTGTCCACAAAGGGGGAAAAGAAATATTGTTACCTGTTTGAGTTGTATATAAATTCCTGACTTTTTTTTTGATTATAGACTGCTTGCTCTGTAAATGTTACTGTACCCCCTGTGGGGGGAAAAGGATCATTGTTCTTCATTTTGTAAAATGTAAGACATAATCAAACAATTTAGGCAAATATATGCTTTATACAGTTGTTTTAACCAACTGACACTTGTGCTGCTGAGTCACTAAATCTGCAGAAATTTCAGGCATAAGTGTTCATCTCCTTAAAGTTGTACATAATGTACATAAGTCAGCTCCCAGAAGGGGCAATGAAGGTTTTTTTTTCTTTCTTTGTTAGGAATATTTGAATGGATGGGATATTTAGCCTGTGGATATTCAGACTGAGTGTTCTTGTTCCTTCAGAAAAGAAAATAACTTGACGTTTGATATTACTATGGGGTACAGTCAGGAAAGCATTCACTGTATTAACTTAAGGTTATGCAGCACTGAGCATCAGACAACCATTAAGCCATAATTTTTGAGGTCCACTGTATGACATACTTGAGAAGCAGTTTTACAAGATTTCTGGCTCCAGTGACAGAAAATCTTGGAAGTAGACAACTTGACATAAATTTTCTAGTTATCCTGATATTTGAGCTGATCTATAGCTAAATTATGCTTTGGGAGAGATTTCTGTCTTGACCATGTCTTTCAGTTACTATACAGCTGCAGTAGGAGGTAGGCACATATAATCTGGAATTGAAGCTTTTTGTATTTGTGATGGATTTGGGATACTAATAAAGAATTGTCCCTTTTGGGTAAGGAAATAATACTGATTTGGCATGCAGCTGCAGAGAGGAGTTTAGAAGCAGTCTTGCCAAGAGAAGTTAAAATATTTAAAATATTTTAAAATATTGCTTTGTTGTTACATACTATAAAAGTCTAAAGTCTACTATAAAAGTCTAAAGAGAATGCATTCTGTGTTTTCTGTACATTGTTTTTTAATCTTCAAAAAGATCAGAGGCTGAAGATAAGAATGGGGAGAAAAAGGTGTAATATCTACCAGTCTACCAACATAAAGAAGGAGAGGCCAGTAGAGATTGTTTTACAGGTCTTCAGATGCTGGGAATGCTGGTGTGGGCAGATTCATACAGGCCTCTGACCAGCATGCAGCATGCTATTCAGATCCAATCCCTGGAAGGGATGCAGGATTTTTTTTTTTTTTTTTTTTTAAAAGAAAACAACTCCATACATCCCTCCAACAGAAAGGATGTTCACATGGGAGCTTCTTGCTGCAGGTTTAGATAAAGACAATGAAATCTAGGTAGCACAGTCACTGGTGACAAGTGGGAGATACCTGCGGGCCTCCTATGTTACAATGAGCAGGCAGTTTGTCCTGGCAAATGCACAGCGCAGCCCGAAGGCAATGCTGTACATCCAGCACGGATCTGGGCCTGTACAGGTGAACCATGATTTGGGTCACTAGCTTCCTTTCTCCCATGGAGAAGGGCTGAAAGAGCTGGGGATGTTCAGCCTGAAGAAGGGAAGTCTCTGTGGGGACCTCATTGCAACTTTTCAGTACGTCAAGGGGGCTTATAAAAAAGATGAAGAGCAACTTTTTGCTCAGGCACATAATGATAGGACAAGGAGGAATGGTTTTAAAGAGAGACAGACATACTGAGAAGAGTCCAACTGAGGCTAGTTCTTTTATAGAATGTTATCCCATGCTTGTACTTAGAAAAATGCCTTAGAGTACAAAATTAAGGTTTCTGTATGACAAGTTTGAAAATCATTGCCTTATAACTTTGTGTGTAAGCATTGTCCAGGACCTTGTTTGCCTTATTTCTTCTGAATACAGTATATAGATATAATCCCTCTTCCAACACATAAAGCAAGAGACATCAGATAGCTGCAGACAGGGCAGGAAGTAATGAGGTGTTATTGGTTAGTGTTATGTACAGTAGTAAATCTCCCTTGATCTGAATACCTGTGTGGAGGGTGTTTGCAGGAGGAGGAAGCAGCCCCAGCCAGAAATAGACAAGTCTTTGCATTGTGAAGTGGTAGCCCAGGTTCAGTTTTACCATAATTATTGAGAATTCTGCAAAAAGCATAACAATTAGTTATATCTTGTGAAATGTTTATATAGCTTTTCATTTGTTTAGCATACAGTGTTTGGTGACCTTGTCTCCTGGGTGTTTTTCTCAACCTTCACCTTGTTAAATTACAGTTTTTCTTAAATGATTGAGTTTTCATCTACATTTCCAAAAGGAGGACACACTGGGCTCTTTTCAAAACTGAAATCCTGTTCCTATCAAGGCTACTTGGTCTTAAAAAAAAAAAAAAAAATTCAAAGATTTCATCAGAATCTTTTAAAATGCATTCTGTATATGTCTCTGGAGCCTGTTCTTTGCCGTGTGTCTTTCACTGTTCCAGTAAATAAAGGGACGTATTGGCTTGGGCTGTACAGATCAAACAGCAGTATTTGATATACATTGGGTGCAATCAGACATTTCCCCACCGGTCAAAATTTGAAGAAACTTGGGGAGAAATCTTTTTGTTTCATCATCTACGTTAGCTTAGTTAGCATAAAAATTAGTATTTTCATAGAGCAGTGGTCACATTAAATAACCACTACTCCTTTGAAACTTAAAAATAGATTTCCCCTAGCTTTGTTTGCCACAGATTTGCCTAGGCTCTAAAGATAACATTCAAACTGTTTTTCAAAACATGACAGGCTTTAGCTGAAATAACTGTCCATGCCAAATTGTTATTTTATTTATCCGTATGTTCAATTTATGCTTTTCTGCTTGCCAATTTGATACAGTTAACTGTTTTCTCAGTGGTAATGAACCTCTGAAAGCATAGTGTTCCTGTGGAATGAAATGTCCTGGGTGATCAGGCTCTTTATGAGTCCTGATTTGATTTTTGACTTTATATTCTATTAATCCTTGTCAAGCTCTAAGTTTGAAGCAAAAAGTAATAATGTCTAGCCATGCAAGTCTGGCAAACTGAATCTGGCAAACTGAATACGTCCGGTGCTTTCTGTAACCATCCAAATCAGACTTCTGTCTTGCAAGTTTGGCATTTGAGAACACCAGGAAATATATAAGCCAAGTTCACATTGTTTGTTATTTTCCTATTACAATGTTGTGAATTTTGATTCCCAGTTTACATTAGTAGGATTAAATTCTGCAGCCATTGCTCAGGTCTTTTAAACAACACTTCTGCAGCCATCAGCTGAACTCTTAACTTTGCTGAAGTAGGTAGCAAAAAGTTCTCTGCCTTCAAGAAAGCATTTGCTTGTGCGTGTCAGTGCATTGGTACAAAAACTTACCTATAATTTTCTCTTGTTTGTCTCACTTTCAGAAGACACTCTAATACATTACCAATCCATGTTTGTATTCTGCTTTAGAAAAAAGAGTTTGCAAATACTCATTTTTCTAATGCCACAGCAATTCAGAAAGAGCAAATTTTTTGTTGAAAAAGTAAACAACAGAGGGTGGTAGAGAGCTGTGAAATGACTCTGTCAAATCATTTAGACCACAGATCCTGGGAGATGCTGAACTCAGCTGAGATGAAGCAGCTAAATAGGTTGCAGGATCTGGACTTAAGCCTCTCTGTGCTTCAGTGCTTGCTCAGTAAAATAAGAAAATTCGTAACACGCAGCTGGGTGCAATATATAACAAATCATGAAAGATTTCTGGTGCATTTAGCTTCTCTGAGTGAGGCCTAAATCTAATCTCTATCCTTCGCTTTGTATGTATTTACCCAGGGACATCTTTATTCACTGGCAAGTCTCATAATAATCAGGGAAACAAACTGTGTGAATATGTTCAAGCTGGTGTCATAAATGTTCGGCTCTTCTTTCCTTAGGTGTGAGGACAGATGCATTCAGTTCATAGAATTAATTGATGAAAGTTGTGTCACCATGTGATGTACTATAGATGAAAATCAGGGGCACAATTTATTGCAGTTCAGTAAAGGAATGTTGGACTTCCTCAGGTTTTGTAACAAGTAGTTGGCTAATTAAGCTGATTTTCTTACACTTGCTAGACTTAGACTGTACGCTATGAGCTTGTATGGTTTACTGTCATGTCATGTAAGTGTGGAGGATGCCATGCAGGATCTCCAAGTAATTTATTCTAATATTCAAGAATCAGATAAACTTCCAGAAACGGAAACTGTAGGACACTAAATACAATCAGTCAAATGCCAGCAGTCTTTTCCAAAAATGGACAGGAAAAAAAAAAAAAAAAAAGGGTTTTGTTATACAGGACATTTTAAAAGTTAGATCATACTCAGATCTAAAGTATTTTAAGTGATGTCGAGTCATGTGCTGGCATTTGCTCATAGCATTCTCAGCAAAAACTGGAAACACTGAGCCAGCAGTGTGCCCTGGCAGCCAGGAGGGCCAACCGTATTCTGGGATGCATCAAGCACACATCGCTAGTCGGTGGAGGGAAGTGATTGTCCCACTCTACTCTGCGCAGGTGCGGCCTCCCCTCGAGTGCTGTGTGCAGTTCTGGGCACCACAGTACAAAAAGGACGTTCAGCTGTTGGAGAGTGTTCAGAGGAGGGTGACGAAGATGGTGAAGGGCCTAGAGAGGAAGAATTATGAGGAGCGGCTGAGGTCACTGGGCCCCAGGAAGGCTGGGCGCTCTTCAAGAAAGAAATCTTAATGGCTCAGGAGCGGTCTGTCCCCACGTGCCCAAAGACGAGCTGGCGTGGAAGAAGACCGGCCTGGCTGAGCAGAGAACTGTGGCTCGGGCTTAGGAGAAAAAAGAGGGTTTATGATCTTTGGAAAAGAGGGCGGACCACTCAGGAGGACTACAAGGATGCTGTGAGGCGGTGCAGGGACAAAATCAGAAAGGTCAGAGCTCATCTGGAGCTCAATTTGGCCACTGCTGTTAAAGACAACAAAAAATGTTTTTATAAATACATCAATACCAAAAGGAGGACTAAGGAGAATCTCCACCCTTTGCTGGATGCAGGGGAAGCTTAGTAACCAGAGATGAGGAAAAAGCTGAGGTGCTTAATGCCGCCTTTGCCTCAGTCTTTAACAGCAAAACCAGTTGTTCTCTGGACGCCCAATACCCTGAGCTGGTGGAAGGGGATGGGGAGCAGAATGTGGCCCCCACAATCCACGAGGAAATTGTTGGTGACCTGCTACAGCATTTGTATGTACGCAAGTCAATGGGGCCAGATGGGATCCACCTGAGGGTTCTGAGAGAACTAGCGGAGGAGCTGGCCAAGCCACTTTCCATCATTTATCGGCAATCCTGGCTATCAGGGGAGGTCCCACTTGACTGGCGGCTAGCAAACGTGACGCCCATCTACAAGGAGGGTAGACCCGGGGAAGTATAGGTCTGTTAGTTTAACATCAGTGCCAGGGAAGCTCATGGAGCAGGTTATCTTGGGTGTCATCATGCGGCAGTTGCAGGGCCACCAGGCAATCAGGCCCAGTCAGCATGGGTTTATGAAGGGCAGGTCCTGCTTGACGAACCTGATCTCCTTCTATGACAAGGTGACACGATAAGTGGATGAGGGAAAAACTGTGGACGTGGTCTACCTTGACTTCAGTAAGGCGTTTGACACCGTTCCCTACAGCATTCTCCTCAGGAAACTGGCTGCTCATGGCTTGGACTGGCGCACACTTCGTTGGGTTAAGAGCTGGCTGGATAGCCGGGCCCAGAGAGTTGTGGTGAATGGAGTCAAATCCAGTTGGAGGCCGGTCACTAGTGGAGTCCCCCAGGGCTCGGTACTGGGGCCAGTCCTCTTTGACATCTTCATCGATGATCTGGACGAGGGGATCGAGTGCACCCTCAGCAAGTTTGCAGATGACACCAAGTTAGATGCGTGTGTCGATCTGCTCGAGGGTAGGAAGGCTCTGCAGGAGGATCTGGAGAGGCTGGGCTGATGGGCCGAGGTCAACTGCATGAAGTTCAACAAGGCCAAGTGCTGGGTCCTGTACCTGGGGCCCAACAACCCCAAACAGAGCTACAGGCTGGGAGATGTGTGGTTAGAAAGCTGCCAGGCAGAGAAGGACCTGGGAGTATTGGTTGACAGTCGGCTGAATATGAGCCAGCAGTGTGCTCAGGTGGCCAAGAAGGCCAGCAGCATCCTGGCTTGCATAAGAAACAGCGTGGCCAGCAGGTCCAGGGAAGTGATTGTCCCCCTGTACTCGGCTCTGGTGAGGCCGCACCTCAAGTACTGCGTTCAGTTTTGGGCCCCTCGCTACAAGAAGGACATGGAGGTGCTCAGGCAAGTCCAGAGAAGGGCTATGAAGCTGGTGAAGGGTCTGGAGAACAAGTCTTACGAGGAGCGGCTGAGGGAGCTGGGACTGTTTAGCCTGGAGAAGAAGATGCTCAGGGGTGACCTTATCGCACTCTACGGGTACCTTAGAGGAGGCTGTAGCGAGGTGGCGGTTGGTCTATTCTCCCACATGTCTGGTGACAGGACGAGGGGGAATGGGCTAAAGTTGCGCCAGGGGAGGTTTAGGTTGGATATCAGGAAGAACTTCTTTACTGAAAGGGTTGTTAGTCACTGGAATAGGCTGCCCAGGGAAGTGGTTGAGTCACCATCCCTGGAGGTCTTTAAAAGACGTTTAGATGTAGAGCTTAGGGATATGGTTTACTGGAGGACTTGTTAGCATTAGGTCAGAGGTTGGACTCGGTGATCTTGGAGGTCTCTTCCAACCTAGATTATTCTGTGATTCTGTGATTCTGTGTTCAGCCTGGAAAAGAGGAGGCTGAGGGAGGACCTCATTGCGGTCTACAACTTCCTTGCGAGGGGGAGTGGAGAGGCAGAGACCTATTCTCCATAAACACTAGTGATAGGACCTACAGGAATGGGGTTAAGCTGAGGCAAGGGAAGTTTAGGCTGGACATCAGGAAGAGGTTCTTTACCGAGAGGGTGGCTGCACACTGGAACAGGCTCCCCAGTGAAGTAGTCACTGCACCAAGCCTGTCTGAATTTAAGAAGTGATTGGACTGCACTTAGTCACAACTTTTGGGTAGACCTGTGCGGTGCCAGGAGTTGGACTTGATGATCCTTATGGGTCCCTTCCAACTCGGGATATTCTATGATTCTATGATTCTACATCTTCAGCCTCTGTTTTATTCAAAATAATCATCAATGTTAGTAATTGCTAGAAAAAATTACCACTTTCAAAGTGATCAAAATTAATCACTGTCAAAAATCTCAGTATTACCTCGAACCTAAAAGCATTTTAGCAACTCAAGAAGTTGTCTTTAATTTTGTGACATAATATGGAAGAATTTGTACATAGGCCTGAGACTTCAGAGTCCCTCGGACATACCTGTTCATTATAGTGGTCAGTTCTCAGCTGGCATAAATTAGTTCATCTGAAATCTGTAGAGTTATGCTGGTTTATGTCATATATAAAATCTGGCTCTACGAAGAACAGGGATGTGGTCTCCCAGGAGCACAGGAACATTCTCTATAGACTGTGTTTGTGACTTTTATTTTAGAAGCTGAAAATAAATTCCAAATTCAAATCATGACATTTGAATTCCCAGTGGCTTCTATAGTTTCTGATCAAGACACCAACATCAACATGCCATCTGCATGCAGTTTTGTTTTTATTTGTGGGGGGTAGGGCTGGACCTCTACCCACCTAATTGTAGCTGTTTAATCTGCAGTGCCTGTGAGCCCATGTGATTTCAGCACGACTAAATATTAGCATGATGGAGGGCACTTAGTTCCACTAGAGCAAAATTAATCTTAGTGATAGTTTTCAAAAGTTGCAGAGCGCTTGCATCTACTGCAGGAGCCTTGGGCCCAGGCCACTGTGCTAGCAAAGTAAAGCAGACTCTGTTACAATTTTTTTTTTTTTTTTTTTTTTTTTTTTTTTCCCAGTGCTCTGAGAAAATGGAATCAGAGCTCTTTTTCAGGGTGTGGAACTGTAGGTGAAGTGCTTGTCTCATGCAACACTTGTCTCCCCAGAGGTCATTCAGATGACAGAGATTCAAGAGGGCATTTTAGATGGGAGGTATGCATTCGGTAATGTAGGAGTAGGAGACATGGAGCATGTGTGACAAATTCTTTGTTTCATTCTGCTCTGAAGAAGCTTTGGATTGTTTTTGGGAGGCAGCCCCCATTTAGGACAATCAGATGTTTACTTTTAAAGAAGCAGAGATAAGGAAGACCATAAGGGCTCATTAAAACTCCACTGTGGAGCCAGGCTAACTCCAAGTCTTTCCAGAAATAATTTTCAGAGTTGTATCAAAGATGGCCTACTTCATGCAATGTAGTGATCTCAGCTCGAGCCATCCATGCAGGCTGGCAGCACTGGGCTGCAGATTCAGTGCTTGAGTCAGCCAGAGGATAATATAGCAGTTGAATGTCCTGTATCTGTAACTGATGCTGTTTTTGGAGTCTTAGAAAACAAGAGTAATTACAGTGACCCTTTGTTGTCTTCCTTACGGTCTCTCTGTCTCTGGGAGGTAAACAAGGTGTTTTGAACTTAAAATATATGCATTGTATCAGAGTGCCTTCAGGAAAGCTTCTGAGTGAGCTACCTTTCCTTGTCTTTGATACTGCAAGCTCATGATCTGACTCTTTAAGGCTGAAGTCTCAATTGTTAAAAATCTGTATGTTTCTGTGAGAGGAATTACAGTTTTCATCAGATGGGCAGCTGGGCAACAGCACAGAAGATAGCGGGCTCCCTTTAGAGGGACCTCCATGGTAGAATGAGTGATTAACTCTCTGGAGTATGGTATATGTTACTTCAGTGATGTGTTGCCAATATTTCATTAAGGAATGACCACAGCAATTTCTTCCTTCATTTGATGATAGGTTGTGAGTTGCAGGGAATGAATGTGTTTGCAGAGAGGGGGCTGCAGTGGCCCTATTCATATGGATTTTTCTTTTACATGAAACCACTTTCTCATGACTAGACTAGTTGACAAATGAACTTCTATTTGGCTGCTTTACATTGGTGGCATGGTAATCCCAACACACACAGGACACTCCACCTGAATTTCATTTCATTTACTAAGGTGTAGGAGGATTATTACTATAAGCCGAAAGGAGGACCTAGGGAACTACAGCTCTGTCAGTCAGACTTTTATGACGGGGAAGATTATGGAGCAGATAATATTGATTGCCATCATGTGGCATATACAGGACAACCAGGTGATCAGGCCCAGTCAGCATGGGTTTACGAAAGGCAGGTCCTGCTTGACTAACCCAATCTCCTTCTATGACACGGTGACATGTTTAGTGGATGAGGGAAAAGCTGTGGATGTTGGCTACCTAGACTTTAGTAAAGTTTCTGACACTTCATCATTCTGAGTTTACCACATCATTCTGGAGAAACTGACTGCTCATGGGTATATGCTTTGCTGGGAAAAAAATGGCTGGGTGGCTGGGTCCAATGAGTTTTGGTGAATAGAGTTAAATCCATCTGGAGTCTGGTCACAAGTGGTGTGCCCCGGGGCTCAGTACTGGGGCCAGTTCTCTTCAACATCTTTATCAATGAGCTGGATGAGGGCATCAAGTGCACCCTCAGTACTTTTGCAAACAATACCAAGTTAGGCAGGAGTGTTGATCAGCTTGAGGGTAGGAAGGCTCTACAGAGGGATCTGGATAGACTGGACTGATGGGACGAGGCCAACAGTATGAAGTTCAACAGGGCCAAGTGCTGGGTCCTGCACTTGGGGCACAACAACCCTATGAAAAAAGGCTGGGGGAAGAGTGGCTGGAAAGCTGCCTGGAGGAAAGGAACCTGGTGATATTGATCAATATCCATTTGAATATGAGCCAGCAGTGTGCTCAGGCGGCCAAGAAGACCAACAGCATCCTGGCTAGTACTAGAAATAGCATGGTCAGCAGGACTAGGGAAGTGGTGTCCCTCTGTACTTGGCTCTGGTGAGGCCGCACCTTGAATAGTGTATTCAGTTTGGGGTCCCTCACTACAGAGGACATCAGGGTGTTGGAGTGTGTCCAGAGAAGGGCTACAAAGCTGGTGAAGGGCCTGGAACACAAGTCCTGTGAGGAGCGGCTGAGGGAACTGGGGTTGTTTAGTCTGGAGAAGAGGAGGCTCAGGGGAGGCCTCATCACCCTCTACAACCATCTCAAAGGTGGTCGTAGTGGGGTGGGGGTTGGTCTCTTTTCCCAAGTAGCAAGCAATGGGAAAAGAGGAAATGGCCTTAAGTTACACCAGGGCAGTTATATATTCGATATTAGGAAAAAATTCTTCACTGAAAGGGTTGTGAGGCATTGGAACAGGCTGCCCAGGGAAGTAGTTTAGTCACCATCTCTGGAGGTATTGAAGAGACATGTGGATGTGGTTCTTAGGGATATGGTTTAGTGTTAGACTTGACAATGCTAGGTTAAAGGTCAGACTAGATGATCTTAGAGGTCTTTTCCAACCTAAATGATTCTATGATTCTGTAGTCCCAAAGAAGAAAATTACGTTGATTCAGAAAGCAATTTGTTCTGCTGATGTCCTTCTTCATCTTTATGCTAACATGTCTGTAATGTGAGACACCCCTCCACTCCCCACCCCCCCCCCCAAAAAAAAAAAAAAAGTGGCTTCTGAATACCTGGAAAGTTGCTTGTGCTTGATTTTTGCTAGTATTGTGGTCTTGTCAGTGAAATGCTGGGGATGATTATTCACAATTTTCTCATCGTTAAATCACGGAACTCTGTCATGTAATGAGTTAAAGTGAGGGGATGAATTTCATCTTTCTCCTGCTGATAGTTGTCAGATTTATTACAGGAAAAAGGCAAGATTTTTTTTTTTTTTTTTTTTTTTTTTTTTTTTTTAGCGGAGTTTAGGGTCATTGATGGGTCAAAGCAGAAGCCTAGCTCCTTATCTGTGCCAAGATCCACAATGACTTTAAAGGGTAGTTCAATCACCAGTGTTTTTCTTTCATGCTCCTTTTTGGGAATTTGGGAATATTTTCTCTCAGGCAGTTAACAGTCAGAAACTTTTAGGAGGTAAATGCTTCAAGAATTATGATCATAATCTACTGTGGTAACTTAAGTACTTTAGTGGAGGATCAACAGACAACTGTGGGGAAATGTGGGATCAAAATGGGAATTTGCATATATTTCAGCAACAGCTCAAGAAGGTAACTGAAGGTCCCTCTCAACATAACTTCTGTTGCCTCTCATCTTTAATTTTTGCCAAGAAGTTTTAATCAGTGGTTATTCAATTAAATCCCTCTTCGAAGCTAATTTTAATCTTCACTGCCTCCTTTTAAGGTCAGACCAGCTTAGTTCACCTCTGTCTACCTGCTGGCAATACTTTGCCAAATACATCCCGGGATACCATTAGTCTTCCTTGTTATAAGGGCACACTGCTGACTCTTGTTCAACTAGTGATCCATGAGAATCCCCATATCCTTTTCTTCCAAGCAGCTTTCCAGATGGGTGGTCCCCCAGTATATTTTGGTACATGGGTTTGTTTCTCCCCCAGGTGCAGGATTTTGCACTTCCCTTTGTTGAGCTTCTTGAGGTTCCTGTCAGGCCATTTCTCCAGCCTGTCAAAGTCCTTTTGGTTGGCAGGATGACCTTCTGTGGCGTATCAGCCACTCCTCCTGGTTTTGTGCCATCTGCAGACTTGCTGGGGGTGCACTCTGTCCCATTGATCAGGCCATTAATGAAAATGTTACACACAACTGGACCCAGTCTTGACCCCAGCTTGGTACACTGCTGGTACTGGCTTCCAAATAGACAATGCACTACTGATGATTACCCTCTGGTATCAGCCATTGAGCCAGCTTTTGATCTACCTCACTGCCTGCCCATCCACCCCATACTTCAACAGGTTGTCTCTGAGGATCTTAGGGGACACAGTGTCAAAGGCCACACTTCAGAGCAGGTGTAGTCACTGCTCTTCCCTCACCCATTAGTCATTTCACGCTTATCAAGTTGGTAGGGCATAACTTCCCCTTGGTAAATCCATACTGACTAATCCTCATTATTTCCTTGTCATTCATATTCCTTGAAAAGGTTTCCAGGACTAGCCTTTATTTATTTATCTATCTATCTATTTATTTATTTATATATTTTTCTCCCCATCATATTTTCTTCCCTTCTTCCTTTGAGGAGGAGGGGGAATGAGAGAGTGCTGTGGTAGCGTTTAGTTCGCCATCAGTGTGAAATCACCATAGGGCCTCATCTGTCTGCTTATTCTTCTTCGTCAGGTGGCCTGTAGCAGATATATAAATCTACCCAGATATGTGGCCACATATATAGACATTATGTCACCTCTACCTGTCCCTCTCTTTAATCCTAACCCATAAGCTCTCAATCAGCTACTCATCCACCCGCAGAAGAACTCCATGCACTCCAGCTGTTTGCTCACATAAAGGGTGACTTATGCTTCTCATCTTCCCTTCTTGTCCTTCCTAAATAGCCTAGATTCCTCTGCTGCAACTCTCCTGTCATGGTAGCCATCCCACCATGTCTCTGCGATTCCAACAAGATCGTAGCCCTGTAACTACACACGGCTCTCTATCTTATCACGTTTATTCCCAATAGTGTGTGCATTAGTAAACAGGTGCTTCAGAAAGGCACATCGGTATGTTGGTGACATTTGGGTGACATGAACTGCTTCTCTCTGCAAATTGTTTGCATTTCAGCTTTGACTGAGATGCAGTCACGAGACCTGGAGGAAGTGAATCCACCAAACCTTCCCATAAAGAGAGAGAGATTTTTTTGTTTGTTTGTTTGTTTTTGTTTGTTTTTGTTGTTGTTGAAGGAGACTTATTTCTCTGAGAACTGACCAGAAAAACTGAAATGTTTTTATTCTATAAACAGATCTACACACATACTTCCATGCAAAGTAAAAATTGTGCTGAAATAAGTAAAATTAAGTTGAACTATGGAAATGAAAGATGTTTGTACCTTCTGCCTCAGAAGTGTGCAAAACCAAAGCAGTCCACAAGACTTCTTTGTAGGCTGTACATATTCACAGATTTTGAAAGCTCCATCCTGTCAGACCTGCAGTTTAACCGAAGCTCTAGAGACTCATCATTATTCTTAATCCAAGCCTACATTATGTGCCTGAGCTATGCAAATCTCTTGGAAAGATTCAGTCTTAAGCATTTATACCAAAGAAAGCTGGAATGGATTAAAATTCAATATTTATAAAATATTATCATATGATAAACAGAAAGTATCTAGATTCTCTAAAGAAACAGAAGGGAGGAAAGATTTAGCTCATGTTCATGTAGATCTAGTTCCATGGAAGCCCATGGTAAATATCCAAACACAAACAGAAACTGAGAATATGGCCATGTTATATTGTATAATGATTAAAGAGCTTTAGAATGGATGGCAGGACTAAGTTTTTTTTGCTATTCCATTAATGACGAGCCGCATGGGAACTTTTATACTACAGAAGTTAAATTGATAATACTTTTTAGTTTACCTTTCTAAGAAGATCCTGTTTCTATTGGGAAGTTCAATATATCTTCATTCATTTATTTTCATTACAGAATGCAAGCAATGAATAAAAGTTAAATTAGTGGCAGGGGCAGGGAGAGGCTGGCTGGGTTTTTAAAAACTAAGGTATGACAGAGAAGCAGTGACATCCAGACAAGTGAAAATAGCTGAGTCTAAATCTAAGTTCCTGTAAATATGTTCTCATTTCCTTAAAATATATATTGTGTTTTTCAGCAGAACTACCACCTGCTTCAAAAACACTGTGACCAAATGCTTTGCTAATTGCCTGATCCCTTTATAAACCAACTCTTCAGCATACTCATGCTGGTAGGAAAGAGTTGTGCACATTCCTTATTTACCTATCTAAGCAGAAGTGATAGTATTATTTGGAATTTATTTTTAACAAACTATAGTGAATAATGAGAGATTTTGCTTGCATATAACCCCAGTAAATTGCTGTGTGCAGCCATTTTTAGTGAGCATTCCTATCCAAAGCATGTAGCATTGCTATTTGCTGCATGTTGTTGCCAGAAAGGTTCAGATTTTCTTCAAAGATCAAAAGCCTTAGAAAGGCCTAGAAAGTCAGTTTTGTTTCTTTCCATGACCTAATCCTCTGGTTCAAAAAGGCAGTAAGTTTATACCAGCTGTTGAAGTATTTCAGAAAAATAGCTATTTCTACTATGTTTTATTATGTCTGATGTACCCACTCATCCACTCAAGAATGAGTCACAAATAAAGAGTTAAAATTTGTGTTTAGATGGCAATTACATAATTTCTAAACATTTCCAGAAATTCCTTTTAATGTAATTTCTTCAGCATAAATTGGTGGTAAGCTTATAGGACTGGATGGCCATTCTGCATCTGGTTTCTGTTAACAAGAAGTTGATGTGTGCCATTTGCTCAGACCATCTGCTGAGAAAAAGTTTTTTTTTTTTTTTCTTTTTTTCTTTTTAAGACAGACTGCCTTTGCTTTCAGCATCTCAGGATTAAAGTAACAAAAGGCACATGTTATTTCCACATAAGTATGGGAATGGTGTTGTTAAATTGTTGTGAAGCACTTATTTATATATTTGACGTATGAGGGATACACTCCAGAGAAATGGAATGTCCCATTTTAAATATTTGGTGTGCATTAAGTGTCTGATAAAAGCCTGCTGCAACTGGTGGATGTCTCTCTGACTTTACTGGAATGTAACAGATCCTTGGTTCTTTTAGAGATTTGCTAATAGAGTCAGATACTGTGAAGTTATTTATATTTTTCCTGCCTTTTCACTTGCAACATCATAACTATGTTATTTATTTATTTATTTATTTTTAATGGATTCCCAGAAAGAAGGAAGACTGTGGTTTTTTATATGGTCCTAAATAAGAAACTAAGTATGGGAGCAGCTTATGTAACTTTTCACCGTTACAATCCTTACCTACATTTTTTTTTTTTTTTAATTTTTATTTTTTTTTCCTGAACTCCAAATGATGATGCTGAAGGTACCCCATGTCTTTTTTGTCCTGGGTACCTGCGGCAGTGAACCAGCAGACAAAGCTGTTGCCACATCCCTGCTCTTGCCACCAGAATAAACACTCCAGATGCCAACATTGACTGCCAAGTTCCAAAGTTAGGCATGCACTGGAGCTGATGTTTGGGGCTGAAGTATTCAAGAGTTTAAAAGATTACTGACTGTTCTTGAAAGAGCCTGTCAAGCAATCTAACAAGCCCTGGAAGGTGAATGAGAGAATAAAATCTCCATCCTGGGCAATATACTCCACAAATGTATGAATTCTCTTAGATGTGATGCTATATTCAGAGAAAGCTACAGTACATGGACCATTAAATTGATATAATAAAAATATAATAATTATTTTAATATGTTTATAAAGGAGAAATCCCTTTTTCACCCAATTTTCAGTCTGAAATTGAATAATTAGTACAAGATTTATTTTTGTCAGTTGAATACATTTTTTTTTTTTCCTTTTATGAAGGAGTCTTTCAGA
Organism: Oxyura jamaicensis; assembly: GCF_011077185.1. Lineage (NCBI taxonomy): Eukaryota > Metazoa > Chordata > Aves > Anseriformes > Anatidae > Oxyura > Oxyura jamaicensis. The sequence goes on from NC_048894.1 coordinate 53,744,007, forward strand.
AATACCTGATTTATTTTCTAACAATGTAGTAATATCCCCCCTTACAGATGTAGCAAAGACTAGTGCATAAGACATGAGCTATGTGATACCCCTTGTACTTTGAGACATGCTGCAATTACCAATGTCTTTTCCATTTATATGTCAGGTTTTGTTTGTGGAGTCTTTGAAGCTATATGCCAGTGCCCATTTATAACAACTACAGCTGTGGTATCACTTAGGTCACAACAGTCAAAATTATGCATACAGTGCTCCTTGGTATTTGATTTAGTCCTTGTGATAGAAGGTTGACAGTGCTAGTTTTGGAGTCTGAAAGCCTGCTTTCCTTAGAAATAACAAGAGAAAGCAACCAGTATTTCCTTCTGCAGAACAAGTGACAGTAAAGACAAAGTTTCCCAGCTATCTTTTAAGCTCTCTTTTATCTTACTCTCCAGCCAGATGGACTAATTAGTAAAGGGCATGTGCCTCTGCTCTTTCCACAGGGACCATCCGTATAATATTTACTAAAGTTAGGGAAGATAATAGTTTTCTGTACTCTATTCCTAATGTGAATAGTAATATATCCAAATATTAGAAAATAAATTCAAAATAGATTAGTTATTTATAGGCTAAGAAGACCTACGACTTAGAAATTGGATAGGCAGAGTAGGAATTCTATCCAGAGAAGCATAAATGTTTTGGGGGCTATCGATGTCAGATAATGATTCAGTGAAACGGAAGCAAGTAGAACAGGTTCAAGACACATTAGGAAAAAGTATTTTCAGCAGCAGCACCTGTTTCTATTCTGTCTTGCAAGAAAAATAGCAATGGTCCATACATGATGGCAACTAAAATGTTCAAATATGCAGAAGTACTATTGCAACATATTATGCCTTGAAGAACAGCATGTCTTGTTACAAAGAGAAAGCATAATTTTCATTGTGGATAGTATTCAGGCAACATTCTGACTGTAAATATGTGATTTGACTGTTGTTAGAATAACATGGATAAAGCACAGCACTGTCTCCCAGATGGAAATCCCTTACTAATTTGGTTTAGCACAGGAAATTCTGTGCTTCTTATTAAAAAGAGCAAGCTCCTTTATTACTGTCTTGGATTATGCATTTTATCTTCTAAATCTGCCTTCTCTGAAACATCACTATCACGGTCAGCTGCCACACCAGCTTGGGCTATAAAGATCCCATATCCGATGCAGTGTTAAACTCTCACTGGGACTGGCTGGGATAATTCCAAGGAAAATTTAAGGTGACACAGGAGGTGATTCTGATGGTTTCAATAAGTGCCCTTTGGCTGATCTTCAATTGAACCATTATCCCACTCTGGTGATAATAAAGTCATCTTCTAAATAAGATGTAAAGCTCATATTTTGATCTTAAGAGGTAATGAGGGAGCCTTTTACATAGATTTCACTGGACATTTTGTCTTCCATATTTGCCAGCACCCCACAAGGGGCTTTGCACCCAGCCTGCAGTGCTTTATCCACAACCTCCAGTACTACTGGTTTTGTGATTTAGCAGATGTGCACACAAATCACTTTCATAAAACCCACTCTTGTGCTGTAGAGCATCAGCCAGCAATGTACTGTTCTGTTGCAACCATCTGGGGCTGAATGACAGATCATTTGTTTTACTAGATAAACAAGTGGTAAATCTATGTATCAAGTTTATGTTGGTATTACAGAAAAAAACTTCATATTGTTTTTTAAAATAAATTCTCGCAAAGCTACGCTAATCTTTAGGAAGGAACACTACTAAATTTTTGTCTAATAGTGGCTGGAAAATAATTTTTGTCTTTAAAAAACCCCACACCTTTCTTGAAGCATTGCTACTACAGTCATGACACCTGACCATCAAACCTGCTGTTAGCTTGTTATTTCAGCACTTCAGTTCATATCATGCAGTGGCCTCAGAGAACATCAGCTGGATTCCTTCTGAATGAAAGTAAGTGGGAATACATGTGCTTTGGCAAATAAATGAGTGTTTGGTCTTTGGGACCCCTCTGAAGGAGTCCCAAGAGTATGGAATACTCTGTGCCCAGATGCCACATGTTAAAATACGCATAACGATGATGCCAGGTTCTTTACACCAACTGTTACACTGTGCAGGTCTGGTCCTGCTGGTTTGCTCTGTCTGCTAAGGTAGACTTTGGACACAACACCACTCTACAGTTGACAACATGGACTTGCTGTGGGTTCTCTGTGTGCTTTGAGTCCAAGAGTGAAGAAGCTTCAAAGCAAATTGCTTCCATGTCCACTCCTGCAGGCATGCTTTCCATCTGAAACACTGACGTTAATAGAAAATTTCTTCCTGTGCTGTGATGATTTTCAAATACCAGCTGCACCATAGTTTGGCATGATCATGATTATAGTGTTTAAAGTCACCTCTCAAAATGTAGACACCTATAGACAATTCACATTTATTTATTTAGTAAACAAGTTGAGAACATTGTACTTTTTCAGATATTATTGGCTGTTGATCTTATAAATTGCAGCTGTTCTCAATGAGCTTTACCAACTTTTAGAAAGCTCTTTTCAATTTCACTCCACCAATTGGATCAGTCTGAGGCATATTGAAGACTCCATCCTTCTGTGAATCCTCAGACCTGTATCTTGATTTGAAGCTCTCCAATTTTAGGGAAGACTGAAATCAATGCTGATTTTAATTACAATAAATGTTATGTTATTAAGTTATTATTTTATTACATATTGTGATAGTATTGATGACACTTGTGACTGTGAACTTCTGCTCATCAACTATCTCCTTTGAGAGTGTTCATGTATAAAAAAGGGAAAGTATGCCTGCAATGAATCTGCAACCTCATTTTTACTTAATAAGAAGCTTGTGGAGATCCTAAAAGCATTCAAAATCTAGACTTATTGTGAGTGTGAAATATATTTAAAGATTTGGCAAGTTTACTGATTTCTTCATTAATATGCTGCTACTGCTGAAATTATTTTTTTCATTAAATTTTGATTTGATTACTGTGGCTTATTAAACCTGGGGTTTTGTCTCCTGAGCAGATACACTTGGCAATGTGTTGGAAAGTCACGGTGACATCTGAAATGCCCAGGGGATTCCCTGTAGTCAGGGAGCTGACCAGGGTCTGGACAGGACTGATTAAGCTGGGTAGGCTGGGAGGGGGCTGACAACTGATTAGCCAGCAGAAATTAGCCACCACCCTGCACCACCCAGAATGGACTAGGGCGTTGTACTGGAAGAGTGGGCTTTCCTCAAGCCCCCAGAGATCAGGCTGTGCCTCCTGCATGCCAGGTACCCCCAGAGCTAAGTAATCCAAGGGGTTAGTTTTTGCTGCTGCAGGACAAACAGCAGAAAGCTCCCACTGGAGTGCTCTCTGCCTTTACTGGAGCCCAGCCTGAAACAGGTACAGGGGAAGGTGTCTGCTGCAGCTTTGTGTGCAGGGCTCTGCCTGTCTTCTCCCTTTTGGCAGCAAAAGTGGCAGTTTGATAACTACAGATGTGCAGCTGTACTTCTAAAGAGTCTCAGATTGCAGCATGCACCATACTGTCTCAGCTGGAGCCTCCTGAGGTTTCTGCATGCTTTTATTTCAGGAAGCTGGTATTTTGCATTGCTGTAGATGTTGTGGTCTAACCCAGCAGGCAGCTAAGCACCACTCAGCCATTTGCTAACCCTGCCCTCTCCCAGTGGGATGAGGGAGAGAATTGGAGGAGAAAAAAAAAGCTCGTGGGTTGAGATAAAGACTGTTTAATAGGATAGAAAAGGAAGAGAAATAATGATTATGATAATAATAATAACAGTAACAACAATAATAATAGAATGTATAAGGCAAGTGATGCACAATGCAATTGCTCACCACCGGCTGACCGATGCCAAGCCTGCCCCCAAGCAGCAACCCCCCATATTAATTGTTCAGTGTGATGCCAGATGGTATGGAATACTCCTTTGGCCAGTTTGGGTCAGCTGTCCTGGTTCTGTCCCCTCCCAGCTCCTGCTGCACCCCCAGCATCCTTGCTGGCTGGGCATTATAATAACAAGCTGAATTGTCCTTGACCTTACACTAGTAAACACTGCCCTGCAAAGACATCAGTGTGCTGTAAGGATTATTCTCATCCTAAATCCAAAACACAGCACCATACCAGAGGAGGAAAATGAACTCTATCCTAGCCAAAACCAGGACAATGTTACCACCTGAGTGGTTTATTTATTTATTTATTTTGTCTCAGGTTCCATTTAATTTCAGGACAAAGGAGGTGGGCTTAAAAATCAAAATGTATATATTGTAAATGCATATATTGAATCTAGCTGTCAGATTGCAGGTACCTACCTGGCTACATCCTGTTGGATTCTGTGCTAAAGCTGATTTATTATCTGAAATTTTACAAGCTTGTTATAACCAGTGATACCGAGTCAGAAGGACATAAGGTTCTCTTCCTGATAGAATAATAGGACCGAATTTGTAATATTTTACTATATTTAGTTAGGTAGAAGGAAAACCGGAAACTTCATATGTCTGATGCTGGTATGTTTGTATGTTACTTGCTAGTCAGCCTTATCTGTAAGGTCATACCGAATTGTATCCTAGGACGGGGTAAGGGGGCAAGATAACCTAGGCCTGGAGGATGCACCTGTAAAGGGGGACTTGTGCTATGCATGTCTTTCAATATGTAAATGACTTAGCTTAGTATGCACCCCTAAATTGGAACAACAAGGTAAGACAGATTGAGGTGGGCTGAGCATGAACAAGAACTGGGTTCAAGCAGCAAACATAGCAAGGAAGACTATTGATGACCACCAGAGACCCCCAAAAGACCACCAGTAGAAACAATTGCGCACATGTAAGGGATATTTACATATTTTAACGAGTTATGGGAAATAGTATGAATATGTCGATTATTTCTCGGAAATCTAATGGCTGTGTATGTTCTACAATTCGGCCTGCACACTAGGTGGAGTGATCCTTGTATGTCTGGTGCCCCAATTAAAGAATGCCTGCTTTCTTAAAATCCAGATTGAATCTTAGAGAGTTTCTTTGACAGACTTTGTGGTAACAGTTTTGGCAACCCAAGGGGGATTTAGCTCTTGAGCCTTGACAGTTCCTGGGATCGTGGAACCTCAGCCGACACTGAGGGATTCTCAGAGAGGACCCCGATCCCCAGGCCAAAGAGCCCCTGAGCGAAGACCACAGTTTTGTAAGTACAAAGGCATTCTTTTGGAAAATTTGGTTACCTGCCTTTAAGACTCACCAAAAGCTACACAGGGTTCAGTTTAAGACCCAGGCTGGGGTTTGAGTCTGCAGGAGGTTAGAGTCCCCATTGCGCCTGCTCAAACCCATTTGGTTTGAAAACAGTGTTGGAGTCCCCAACTTGGCTAACTGAATTTTGGTTTGGATATTGGAATTTGGGACTACTTATTTATTTTTATTTACTTGGATTATGTATATATTTTCCTTACTACTCATTTAATATTGTTGTAGAGATGTTAGTAGCTCCAGAGTTGAGGCAACGACCTCAGAATCACAGGCGTGAGCCCTCCGGGTCGGAGGGATCGGATGATGAGTGAGGAAGTTGTCATGGGAACAACGCCAGTGGCAGGGAGGACTCCAGCTGGCAGGGGAATTGAGTCTTAGAGAGTTTCTTTGACTGACTTTTATGGTAAAACCAATGTAATGGGAATAAGTCCTTACTTTGCTGTGATGACTTACTAAGGCCATAAAGAGACATCAGCAGGAGGCACGAGGTTTCAAACAAGCCATTCAGAAAAGTGCAAATGGGTAAGACTTTAAAAGTGCAGGTTTTCAATCTGCAATTAAGGAGATTTTAATACTGTGTTCCTCTCCTGAACAAATTTCTTGCTTTGCAAAAGTTGCTCAGAAAAGGATCCTTACACTAAGTCCTAAATGCAGCTTGAGTAGTGTACTGCATTCGAGTGGCTTCTACAACAGAACAAAAATTTTCTGGTTTAATTACAGCTGCTTTTCCATTAATAAACATAACATGCTTACTAACAATAAATTGGGAACTGCTAAAAGTTTAAAATGGACAATTCTCTTTCTAGTAAATAATCTGATACTGTTAATAACATCATGTTTCATATGGAAGTCCTGATCTTTTTAAAAAAATATTTAGGTGTATATGAAAATTGTAATACTTTAATATTATTGCACCCATTAATATCTGAAATATTTCCTGTCTCCTTTAATTCACATAACTCATTTTTTTTCATGACTGTGCCTTTTGATTGTGTTGGTCCCATCATGTTTCTGTCATGATTGCTGATGATTTTCTTAACCTCTTGGTGTGATTTATGAGAATCTTTTACTTGCTCTTAAATATACGTTTTCTTCCTCTAGGCATTCAGTAGGGCTGTGAGAGAGAAACATTGAGTAACTTGGAAAAAAAAAAGAGAATAGAAAACACCCTTTTTGTGTAGAGAGAGAAAAGAAAGTGATGATAATTCAATGCTTTAATTCTTTTCCTTTTTATTTATTTATTTATTTATTTATTTTATTTTCCCAAGGTTTAAGATGGGTAATTCCATTTCCCCTTATTGGCTATCCCTGTTTTCAAAAGCAGATGAATGCTAGATCTCTTTCTGAGTTTCTCAGAACTATTATGTCTTGGCAGTCAACTTCAGTCCTCTCTTGCTCAGTTCATGCACAGTAACAGAATATTCTGTACTTCTTAGCACAGAAGATACAGAAAGAATAAGAAGCACCAGGAAAAACCAACCAACCAACCAACCAACCAAAAAAACCAGAAAGATGGACAGTGATGGAAATGAACAAATGAAATCACCCTTGAGAGCATCAGTGTTGAAACTACACAGCAAATCAAGGTGAAAAGATGGCCAAGTTTGAGGAATTACAAAGATTTTACAGAGTCATCCTTTTGTATAATGGGATTTGCATTGGTGCCTTGCAAACTGGAGCTCCCTGGATTGAGAAATTCAGCTATTAATGATTTACAGTCAGACAAGACAATCAAAGTTACTTATTCCACTGAAGCTGGGACAGGCTTGAATCTGCCAGTCAACTTACTGAATATCAATCTGTCTTGTGAAAATAATAGAATAATGCATTCAGTTGTCAAGCATAGATGTGCTGACATAGAAAACAGCTAATGCTATATGAAAAAAAATAATCTGCTGTGTTGCACAGAAGCTTACCAGTCAGAAATTGTGAGGCTTATTCCGTCCATGCATATAACCATTTCACTCTATTCTTAATTATATTTTTTATTATTTTTTTTTATTAATTTGTCCCCAAGTCCTATCACAGCAAGTTCCTGCAGTTCCCCAGGAAATCAGTCCTGCTCCCAGACTGGAAGATCTCAAAAGATATTTAGGAGATCAAAAGACCTGCATTAGAGCTTTGGTTCTTTGCAAGGTCCCTGAAACTTACCAGTGCATTAATAAAGCATTTTTTCATCTAATGTCTGTCTATACTATCTTATCTGTAGGGTAGTGGGTGTTTATGTTCCAAAGAGATACAAAACCAAGGTCACACACCTCAGGCTATGGCAGGGTATAACTAATTAAAAAGTACTATAAAAATTCTCACAGAGTTTTATGTGTGTTTCACTATACAGCACTATCTGACAGAGTTAAAAGTGGAAAAACTGATCAGCTGCTTTTCCACACAGACGTCCCAAGTGGTAAAGAAAGACACTGCCAGTGAAATACTGGAAAAAGGATCAGAGATCCTTAAGTTGTTCTTAGTCCAAGCTACTGTCTGTCCTAATTCAGAGGCTTGACTTTTCCCTTGGCCTAAGTGAATAATCATTCTTTGTACTGTGTCATGGGTTTGGAGTTCTGCCCATATTCCTCATGTGAGATGGAGTAAAACTAGGAGGACAGAAAGACCAAATCCCAGGGAAAACCCCCTGCTTCTAAGCAGTGCGATGAACTGGAGGAGATCCTCATTATCCTTTTACTTTCTCTTGGTTCTCATCTCATATCTCCAGACTGTCAATTCATATCTTTATCTTTTTTGACAAAATAAAATAGGCTAGGAAGTTTCACTGGCAAGATTTTAATAGTTTTTGTAGTGTTAAATTCTCTTTGCATTACTATTAATTGTCTATAATCTTTCAAAAATTGTTTGCTGTTTAAAATTGCTTAAACATTTTTTTTTTTCCCCCCCCAAACTGGATTTGTTTCTTCATCTTTGACATAGTAAAGAGTTCTGTGCCAGTCCTTTGTGTTCCTTGAGATTTGTTCTGAAGTATCCTACAGACAAATTAATTTGCCAGCCAGAAGCCTTCAGCGACTACATTGGATTTAAGAGTTTCCCTCAGCCAGCTGGCATAAGAAAGAGAAACATTCCAGAAGAACTTCTCATCTCCAAATGTCCACCATTCCCACCCCCATCGAGTGAAAGCTTTTACAGCATGCCTGGATGTACATCAAATTGAGGCCATTTTCAACAAAGGGAAAAAGGAATGCACTCTAGATCCTCGGGGCCTCGATTGAGACTATGCAGCTGCAAGCACCCTTTCTCTTTTTAAGGGAGTGATTCAGACCAAGCTCTTCTATTGGCTATAGATGTAGCAATGATATATTTTATGGTTCTCTCTGCAATATTTTATTTTAAGCACTCTGCTGAGCATTTATATTCAGGCTGGTGATCTGGTCCCTTTTCCTTTTCTACAAGAAGATTATGCTTTGGCTGCACCTATAGACCCCAGTTTTACACAGAAGTGGTATGCATCCCACTGATGAGAAAGTTATAAATTTTCTCAAGTAATTCTGAAATGGAATTGGTCTTTATTTCTGTTTTCTTATTGTCCAGTAAAATGAAGGAAATCTGCCTACATTCAAGTAATTCCATGCTTCATCTGAATTGCAGCACCTAGATCTTCATTCCTTTAATCCCATGGATTTTGACCAGGTGAAAGTCTGGCTCCTGCTGTTGCCAGCAAAATTCCAATTGATTTCAAGAGTTTAATCTCAGAGTTTGACTAAGGGTCAAATTTAATCTGGCAGGAAAGGTCTGAGGGCTGTTGCACATTTCTGCAATTTCCGCTGTGTTGTTGATATTGCAGTTGCATGAAACCTATGTACTCCAGAGCTGGAGTCACATTTCAGAAAATCACTCTACAAATACTAGATATGAACACATTTCATGCGTGGTCAGACTTAATCTCCATTTTCTGTGGCTGTTTTTTAAAGTTATTCCTCCTATCCTTTCCTCATTTGGATGTGGTGCCATGTCTTGCTAAAGTGTTGTTTGTGAGGAGAGTTGATAGCCAAGGCTAAATCCAAATGCTTAAAATACAATCACAGTCTCCACAGTCTTCTAATATTTGAAAGCTTTGCTGAAAAGGAAAGAGATATAAGCTCATAACTAAAAATGTACATCTCAAGTCAGGTTTAAATATGAAATAATCTCAGACAAGTCTGTTTGATTTCCATCACAATAACCTTGTAAATACATTTTTACTCCCTTGATTTAAACATTTTATTTTCTTAATAAGTTTGAGTTCTGAATGGCTAAGTGAATTTTTTTGAACTTACATTTAAGGAACTTTTTTTTTTTTTTTTTTTTTTAGTTACGAGAATACTGTTTTGGTTCTGCATGTATACTGTTACTTCTGAAAACTGAAGCAGAATGATGTTGTTCTTTTACACCAAATGTGTTTTGCTGAATATAAAATCCATGGAAAGAGATAAATATCTGTTTACAAATGTTGGTCTGCTCATCATTTCTCTGTTTGTACTGTATTTCTGTGCCATGTGTATGGGGCCAGTTTGTTGAGATGGGTGGTTGAACTGCAGGATGATGGATTCCCTCTGATGATTTACAGATGCAGTCTATCATTTTTAGATCACATCTTCATCTTTCCCTTGTTCAAATGTTTGTGTGTGATGGGAATGAAGGCAAAGAATTTTTTCCCATGCTTTTAGTTTTTGTTAACCATGCCACACATTAAGATCTTCAAAAAAAAAAAAAAAAAAAAAAAAAGGGGGGTGTTAATAATTATTTTTTTTTTTTTTTTTTTTTTTTTTTTTTAGGATATAAACAGAAAACAGAAAGCTCTTTTCTTTTTCCATTTTCTTCTTCCCCAAAGTCATATTTCATCACACACAATGATTCTGTGAGACCCTTTGGTTAGTGGGGTCCAGGGTCTGCTGAGGGCATGAGTGTTCCTCACACAGATCACGCAGGAGGGGTTGTATTGGGGATCTACTGTAGAAGGAGCCTAAGGCATAAAGAATTGTCATTGTTTAGTCAGTAAATATGTGCTATGGACTGCTTTATGGAGGTTACAGATGTCAAACCCACTCTAGCCAAAGTAACTACAACAGAGCTACAGGGAGACTTAGGTTGTCAGGAAGGGTGAAAGTTACAGAGATGGGGCTCAGGCTGGGAGTGGGGAAATCACGTGTGAGGTAAGGGGAGAAAGGATGACAAATCTAATTGGTTCTCATAGTATTTTGTCAGTGATTATTCTTGCATGGATATTAAGTGTATTTGAGACTTAATTACAGTTGGACTGAATTCTCCTTTTCTTGTTGAACATCAGCAATAGGCGACAATGGAAAAATTCAGACCTGAAAGCCTAAAGCATAGGGCTTAATGAGAGCAAGCTTAATGATAAAAATATTTTTTTTATCTATTTGACTCCTACATATCACTCTCCTATAGTACTGTGCCTTCAGATGTATAGGATTAAGACTGCCTTAGATTTTAAATCAGTTTTGAATATTTTTTAAGTTTTAATAATAAAAAAGCTTTAGTGTCAGATCTTGCACAGGTTGCACAGTTGCTATCAGGACATTTCTACAGAGACAAAATTAACTTTGTGTTTTAATATTGAGCAACACTTGAATTGTGTATATGGTTACTAGTAAAACCAGCAACACATACTGAGCCTAGCAGTGTTTATTTTTGAAACACTTTGTGTGGATTTCCTCATTCCCATAGTCTCCATCTCTGTCTTTCCACTTTATTTGGAAAAGGTTTCTCCTTCCAGCTTGTTCCTCACAGTTTTTTACAGCTTAGTTTGTTGGTTCTGCAACTGTGATTCTCTGAAACTTCAAAGCCTTAACAGTGTTTTTATGAAGATATCATCATGCCTGAACTACATAGCTAGATGGCTTTTTCTCACTTATGTGGTGATCTCATGATCAGAATATTATCTCTCACTTGGGCACTTTCCATGTGAGCAACATAAAGCTGTCAACAGAGCTGTTCAATATGCCTCATTCAAATGTGTTCTGCATTTTCTTTATAAATCTGTGTCTGTGTGCCTCTGAAATGATACCCATTTGGTTCTGTAACTCAAGGAGGGGTGGGCACTCAGGCAGGCATCTGTCTCAGATGTGTTGGTGGAGCCATAAACACAGGTCATAGTCAGGTTCAGGTGACTAGTTGCTCAGAAACCTCCAAGCCCCATTAGCTGGCTTTACTAGTTTGTACAGCAGTACCTGAGGCTTGTACCTGTGCTGACATTTCCTGAGTCTTCTGTTTTAGCAATGCAAAGTCCACAGAAATGAAATTCCTGGACTGCATACATCATTTCCAAGTGAAAAGGATCTGCTTCCTGAACTTTGTCCCCAAGACTGGCAGCCTGACTATTTTCCACACCTCTGCCATTACGAACAAATTCCTCTCTCTGTCCCTTTCCAAAATTATCTGCCTCATCCTCATTTTTTCTCCTGTTCCCTTTCTCAGAAATTTTATGCTATACTGCAGGCTTCTGTGTGTGTAGCTGGAAATGGGAAGGATTACTGTCACTCTGTAATCTCAGCTCTGCTCTATAAGGGCAAAATTCACACTCCCTGGCTAAGACATCCTTAATTTCAATATTTTTTTCCCCTGTATGTCTAACACTAACAAACAATGGTAATGTAGTTGACATTCATTGAAAATTTCCATCAATTCTTGTCTAAGTAGGCATAGTACAATGACAATACAGTAATTACAGTAATCTTAGTCATGTCAGTTCTATATTTTTCTGTGATTTTCTTTCTTTCTTTCACCCTTTGTGAATAGGATGTTATTGAACCCAGCACAACAATAGCAAAATACTAATTAAACCTGTCAGTTTCAACTATGTTCCTTTTTCAAATGGATTCTAAATGGTTTTGAAAAACCTTAATCCAGAATTTATGAGCAAAGCCTACAGAATATAATGGTGACAGAACCAGTAGAGCCTTATAAACCTAAGGAAAAATACTGTGTCTTTTGTGTAGGGATCTTTGGTTGGGACCAGTCTATGGTGTCTATTTGTTTGGGATTTGTTGGGATCAGTCTATGGAAGTGGGGAGCTGGGATGAAACTTTCTGTTAAATTCTGCACATTAAATAATAAGCTATAGAAAGATGTCCCATTTTACTAAATTCTCAGTTTTTTTTTTTTTTTTATAGAAAGGTAAATGAGAAGCCAGTTATCGCAGGATTTATGAGAGAAGCAAAGTAAAATTATGAAATAAAGTCTTGAGAAATGTTTCTGTAGAAAGGCAGAAAAATATTTTTATACTGGCCACTTGATTAAGCTTTATGCTGACACAATTTATTTTGGAAGTGGTTGGTGGAAAATATCTGTTAAACAGCACTAATCAATATTTGTTATGCATCTTATTCCTTACCTGTCCTTTCAATAGTCTACTTGTTTATACCACTATTATGAGAAGTAAGCTTCTATGTACATAGATCTCTCTGTGTAACCTTTTGCTTAGGCACTGGAATACTGGCAAGTCTAACTACTCTTTATTTGCTTTACAGATGTATGTGTTTATACATTTATGTCTGTGCAAGAAGAGGTCTGGCAAATTTCTACTGAATGTATTTAAATCTGTCTTGATATCTCATTAGGGTTTCCATGATTATGTGGCAACAGGTGGGAATTAGAAGCCACTGTTTGATACCATTTCCACCATTCTGTTCAGAAAAGCTGGGGCTAAATCAAAGTGCAGATGTCAATTACCTCTCTAAGTGCAGATAGAGAGAAACAATGGGAGGAGGAGGTGCAGGAGATCTCCTAGATGGTGTTGCAGTGCTTTCCCCCTCAAGGCATCTATCCTAGCACAGAAGGCCCTGTGCACATAGCCCACTGGGTACCTGAGCACGAGGCACCTCATGAACCCCTTAGCTGGACTGCCTGCTCAGTTTTAAACCCAGAGGCCAGAGAGGTAAAGGAAATGTTTTGTGTAGAAAATTCTGGCTGTTTCAGGAGACATATATGATTCAGTGTGAGAAGGAAGCTAGCAATGCATCTGTGCTGCTTCCTGCTATATATTGCATTTACTGAATGAAGCTCAGAGATAGGAGGTACGTACCAGAGCCATTGGATGCATGCATTTGAATATCTGTGTCTTTCTGGGGGATTTTTGTGTACAGATGAGTATTTCTTTGTTCTGTTGTTTTGAAGTCTTTCCATGGTGAAGTTTAACCCTGTTCAAGGTGATAGCAGGCCAAAAGGAAAGCATTTCACAGAATCACAGAATGGTTGAGGTTGGGAGGGACCTCCAGAGATCATCTAGTCCACACTTCTAGAAGTACTGGTGTTCTTAAATGCCATAATTACTGACAATATGTTTAGATATCTCCTGGGAAATCAATTTCTGAATTCAAATCTGCTATTTCCCGCAGTCCTCCTAGAAAAACTAAGCCTTACAATCTGTTTTAGAGGCTAGTCCTGTCTAGAAAGAAGAGGTAGTTCTGACTAATTTGGTTTCCTTATTTAGTGCAAAATAAAGAGCTTGAAAAAATAAATAAATAAAAGAGAATTAATTTCCAAATACATCCATGCTTCATTATTCCTTATACTTTGCACTGCCCAGTGTAAATGGCCACCAGAGACCCAGGGCAATGATGAATCAGTCTTATTATGCTCTGGAATAACTGTTAATACTCATAAATGCTGCAAGCTGAGTAAAGCAACTTGCCTCAAGACAGAATTAATGCAGCAAGCCTGGTACTTTGTTTTTGTTATGTATGTATATTTTTATACTTCCTTTGTTTAACCTCATACAATACTCTGGCTGAGAATGATGCACAGCAGAGATGTTCCCTCAGTGCTGTCAGCCCAGGGTACCTCAGACTGCTGGACTGGGAGGATGTGACAGATTTGAATGCTTAAGTGCTTTCTTTGAAGTGTTATCCATTGAAAATAATAGTTATCAAAATGGCATGAAAAGTGTCAACACAACAGCAATGCGTGCTTTGTGCCATTCCCACACATCTTATCACTGATTACCAGGGAGAAGGGATTGGGCTCCTCCCCCTCCATTTCTCCTCCTCAGGAAGTTGTAGGGAGTAATGAAGTTGCCACTTAGTCTCTTTCCTCCAAACTAGACAACCCAAGTGTCCTCAACCTCTCCTGATAGCGCCTGCCTTCCAGCCCATTTACCAGCTTTGTTGCCTTTCTCTGGAAGTATCTATCACTTGTATTGTGGAGCCCAGAACTGCACACAATATCCAAAGTGAGGCTGGAGCAATGCTAAATATAGTGGGAGAATCACCTCTTTTGACTGGCTGGCTATGCTGTGTATAATGCATCCCAAAATGCAGTTTGCCATCTTGGCTGCTAGAGCACACTATTGACATGCTGAGCCTGCTGTCAACCAGCAACCTTAGATCCCTTTCTGTGAGCTGCTCTCTAGCCTCTTGTCTCCCAGTGTGTAACTGTCTGGCATTACATACTCCCAGATGCACAGCCTGGCATTTACTGTTGTTGATTTTCATGTCTTTGATGATCACCCATACTCCAACATATCTAGATCCCTCTGCAAGGCCTCCATGGAAGAAATGCATTTCCCAAAGTTTATATAGTAGTTTTAAGTACATGTAGTACAAAAGAATGCTCTCAGTCAGTAATTCTGCAATTTTTATCTTTTTACTTTTCTTTTTCATTTTTTTTTTTTTCCCAGTAATTTCCTTCTCTGCACAAAAAGTATAAATTCCTTTCCACAGGCATTAAGTTGCATGGCAAAAGATACAGAACAAAATAAAATAGGAAGAGACTTTCATAACATGTAGAAAAACACATGCTTCTTTGCATGACCAAACATTGTGTGGAGTAGTATTTAATTGCTCAAAGGCCCTAAACAATGTCACAACTGATGGCAATAGAATAAGAACACTTTAATATATGGCAACACTTGGTCAATAAATATGTGCAAAGACTCTGGGAGAATGTCAGCTTTTCAGCTGGGCACTAATAGAGATATAAACTATGCATTGCAGTTCCCCAAAGGTCACATGTAATGGCCCAAAGACATAAATTAGAAGCCTCAGGTAATAAAAGGACTGTTTTGTTAAGGCAAAGTTTCAGTTTTCAGGGTTGAGAAATGTTTCTGCTTTCATTTACTGTGAAAGGAATTTAGAGAGGACTGTGAAGAGCAGTTGATGGATAATGATATAGATATATGGAGGAGAAGACAATGTTTACATTGTAATAGGACAATGGACTAAAAGAACAAGTTGTTTTTCCTGTGCCTGTACCAATACTGGAGGAAGATGAGTTTTATTAAATTAAGGGATACCAATCTAATTTTCAAGTTTGAGAAAATGTTGCTGAATATTGCATGGAGCAGGAGTATTGGAGGAATAGTGAGGAGGACTTGCTGTTCTCCAGGACTTGCTGTTGTCCAACTGGTTATCTCATGCTAGATAGAAGTTTGCCACAGAAGTTGTCAAAGAAGTCCATGTGGCTGCGGTTTTCAAACATTGATGATGATGTTGTCAAACATGACAATGTATTGGCCACTCCTAAGTAGGACTTCAAGATTTCACATGTTATTTAGGTGGTTTGATTCTGGATAGTAATCCCAAACATCTCTGATATTTAGTGTTATAAAGAAAGCGTAGAAAGGACAAAACAAACAAACAAACAAAGTCCCACAAACAAACAAAAAACACAAACAACAAAAAAACACAATTGGATTAATTTTGTAGTGGTGCACCTCATAAGTAAATTTATTCCCTGAAACACCTTATTTAATAACAGAACCGTTGCTGAGCTTATCTTCATATAACTTCCCTCCTGAGAGCTGTGTGCGCTCAGACCTATATTCGTAGCCCCCGTTTACATTGAGTTTTGTCTCAGCTCCCATTAGATGTTATACTGCAGAGCTGGCACAAGGCAGAAGAACAAAAGGTATTTTCCACTTGCTTTGAGTAAGAGAGTTGAAGGAGATTGCAACATGAGCATGTAGATGATGCCTAATATGTCTTTAGCAGAGCTCAGGAAAGTAAGTAAATGCCTCCCCCTCGGAAAAAAAATAAAATAAAATAAAATAAAATAAATAAAAAATTACAATGTTCCACACCATTTCTGATATCAGGAATTTGTTGTTTGGAGGCTTTTAGTGATTATGATCACAAAAGAGAAATATAAAAGTTAAATCAAATACCTAAACATTTATTCCCTCAGCCTTTATGTACAAAAGCTGGGAGGAGGAAACATTGTGTTCAATGATTTGCTTCTCAGGACTTTTAAAATTCTGAGCTAAACCAAACAAAACAGTTATGAAACTTGGAAAGTATTACATTTCAAGAGAGTCTAAGAGTTCTGGAAGTGCTAGTCAGCCATGAGGAACTACAAAGCTATTTAAATAGCACTCATTGATCTCCTTTTATGGAGATCAGTCAGAACAGACAGAAGTTAAATAGAAAAAAGAAAGAAAAAAATGCTAAAACAACCACTGCACCCTCCAGAAAAGTTACGCCAATAAGAAATAGCGTCATGATAAATGGTTGACTTTGAAGTAATTGTCTTTAAATCCTTGCAGGCCTATACTCATGAGCTTGAGACTTTTCTAAGCATTTTATTTTATGAGGAAGGGATAGATACATGCAGACTTACTAAAGACAATGTGTGAATACAGTGCAGGAGTGAAGGTTCAGCTTTTGTTAGAATACTTTATCAAAACTATAACTCTGGAAAGGACAATAGAAAACAAAACTAAATCCTAACACACCAGAGAAAGGAAAATACATTTAAAAACTAATTTCAAAGCTGAATTAGATTATAATCATTTTCACTTTCTTATATGATACATGAGTAGCATCTTCTCATCAGATGGAACATGTTCTTTGAGAGTGCCAAGAACTGTTGCAGTGTCATTTTTCTCAGTTACTTTGAAGCAGAACCCCCTTCCCTAAACACATGTACTTTTAAATCTGCTGCCTTCCAAATGAAAACTAGCTCTGATTTGCCTTGACGTATCAGCCAGGTTAAGTTGTTTCATACCTATATCTGTAAGGAAATGGAAAGATCTACTTGCTTTTCCTTAATTAACAGGTTAATGACAGACAGAGAATAAGTAGAATTGAAAATCTGTTTTTTGTTTCTTTCCAGAGGCCTCTTTCTGAGTATGTTTGAAAGTCTTCTAGGGAATTTTGCAAGTCAAGCACAGAACAGTGTTAAGGCAAATTAAATAATTTTCTAGATATCAAGTGGTATGTGATTTACCTCGTGCCTCCTTCATTTCTCACATACTCTGTACTTTTTTATTTTGCCCTATATCATTTTTTTTCCATAGGGTTAGCACAATGAAAATGTAGTTAACATATTTTCTCTACTAAAAATTATTCTACAAGTCTTGATACTTGCCACAGAAAACTATTTGGCATAGCTTATATATATATATATTTATTTTTTTTTTGATTGAATTTGTACAAATTCTATTCTATAAGAAGAGAGACCTTCTCCTTCTTGTGACTGTTTTAATTACAGGGAATTCCAGTCAGAAAAAAATTATTATGTTATTTATGTATTTATTTATCTTACAGAAGAATGCATTCTTTTGTCTTCCATAGGCCTGATATTGAGGAAAATATTTAACTTAAACACTGGTGGTTATATCATTCTGGTGTCTGCCATAAGAATGAAACATGTTCAAGTTTATTGGGAAAGAAATGCAAATACAAGCCATGTTCTTTCATGCAAATTTATGGGTTAACTGGGGCATATGTAATAGCTTTGAGAAAAGATTTTTCAGTGGTTAAGAATGAGCCTGTGGTTAAAGTGCTGAGAATTATATACTGTGGGTTCATATGCTGGCTCTGCCAGAGACTTCCTGTGTGTTCTTGGAGAAGGTTCTCATCCGCTTTCTGTATTAGATCATCTTCTGTGAAATGATTGTTCTTTCCTGCATCATTTCCTCTATCTCATCTAATTATATTCCAATCCATGCATATAATTTACTTCATTCAAATTCACATCTGCATTTCACATTCACAATCCTATTTTCTTCACTCCTTTTCTGATTTAGAGAGTAGTCTGGAGAAAAACTATGATGCTTTCAATCTATAGACAGATTTACATATATTAATAAAGTTTTTTTTTTTTTTTTTTTTTTTTTTGTAACAAATACATTTTGATTAAAGACATACAAAGAGATTTGATTGTTATTTCACTCCTTCATTATATTTCACTCCTTTTAGTTTTTGGCTTATTGTATACACATTTCATAAGTTCTAAATGAGAGTTTTTACTTATTACTTAATATGATAACTGTACCCGTAGTTCTGTACTTTGCAAGGTTGGAAGATTGCACTTGGCAGCTTTACATATGGTCAAAGGAGAAATGAAGAGGGAGTTCTTTTCTGTGCTCTCAGCATTTCAGACGGTATTTAGTGAGAAAAAAAGCTATCATTCCTACTTGCTGCTAAGCAGAACTAAGGGACGTCTTTGGAGCTTGCATTCAGGACTGCAGACTTGTCTCTTGTCTCTTACTCTTCATGTGTTTGGCATTAAAATAATTTTTACTCTGCTGGAAAGGCAGCATTTGGCAGGCTAGCAGGTCATTTCAAGTACTTATTTAGTTACTGGCCTAGGCAGACTTTTCAAGTGAGTCTGTTTTAAACTGAGACCTTTCCAGTGGCCTTTCCACTCCACTTCCAAAGAGTATAACTGCTCTTTCAGATTCATGACTATGTTTTTCTAAAAACAAGTCAGCATCTACAATCAACATAATGGAGGGATTTTTGCTGAATGCCCGCACTATCCTGATGAGGACTACCCATACTAACACCTACCCTCATACAAGAACCCACATCAGCAGAAGCAGCAGAGTACCAGTGCTAAAAGCCACCATTAACTACCCAGCACCTGTCCCAAGCAGTCTCCTTGCTCACCACAGACACTTTTTAATGTTGTATTAAGTGTCTTCTGAGGGACAAACTAACTAAATCCACTTCATAGGCATAATTTCCCTTAAAGATGAGTGCAATCACTTTGAACTTCAGCACACATGCATGCACAGTATGTGATGTATCACATCTTGGAGACCTAATCCTATGTGAGTTTTCCAGCTTTCCATTATAACGTCTCAAAATAGATAAGCACCATGCTTGATGATGATGAGCATTAATGGTCCCACCACTGTTGTAAATGCCTTGCTTAATGCAGTTTCATCATTTTGTTTTGAAGCAAGAACACACTCCAGTCCTTTATTTCATTTACTTGCAGGATGTTTGGGAAGTACAGTTATATTTTGTGCTTCAATGTTTTGGCTTCAAATTTCTCTCAAATATTTAAAAACAGTTTTTGGACAGATCACTATAAGTCTAATATGTCAAAAGAGTGGCTTACCTGTGAATACAGAGAGAGAGGAGGCAGATGTTCTTGAGAAGGATGAGGAGATATGTCTGAGGTATTTAAATAAAAAACAAAAAAAAGTAATGCCTTCTTCTCAACATCCCATAGGCAAAAGATAAGCAGATAAATTAAAATTTTACTTGAATAAAATCCAAGATTCCAAGAATCCAAGATTCATTCAATCAGATTCATGTCTTTTAGTGGTTTCAATGGGAGTGTGCTTTAATTTTTCTGTTAAAAAAAATCAACATCAAGAAGTTTTCACTTCATATATATATATATATATTTGTAGAATAACAATAACTCAGTAATCAGTAATATTTAGATACATCAGTAAGTATTCAGGAAGATACATCAGTAAGTATATCAGTATTTAGATCAGTAATATTTAGATACAACTTTCAGATTTTCACAACTTTAAAAGACATGGATAATATTGATTTGCCTTGGTATACAAGTGGTACAATAGCATACAAACCTTTAAGATGCAATGGGAAAGCACCAGATCTCCAGAAAAGACACATTTTATAAGATGGTTTAAACTGCATAGGATGAGGTATTGTGCTTTTCTTTGCTTTATGGAACATTTTTTAATGGTCACTATCCTTTGTCCTTCTTGATCATGGGATGCACAGAAAAGGCCAAGAGTTTAATCCGAATTTGGCTCTTTGATATTTTAGGCTGTTCTGTTGAGCATTCATCCCTCTCCTTAGTCTGCCTGCCTCCAGTAGAATTTATAATCAGCTGTGACACTGCTAAAAAATATATATATTATTTCAGTTCATTTTTCTTACAGTGAACAGACATGGACTCTAGCAATGGTACCTTGTATGGCATACAACACTCTCTCCAAATGAATATTTATGACTGATGAATAATAACAAATGACATCTCAAAGCCTGAAATACTCATTATAATTTTTGAAAATGACCTGACGGGAACTTGTGTAGTGGAACTAGACACACAATATATTAAATGTGCAGGGAATGCCAAATGGTGAGAACAGGCTATTCAACAACCAGAGCAAGTGGAAGAACCTTTGGAAAAAGTTGCCAGTTGTAATTTGGTTTGAAGCAAATTTGCTGAAATCTGCATCTCTACAATATGCCAAAGGCTTTCTTCTGAGTGTAGCCTTGTACCCTGAGTCTGTTTGTGAGAAAAATCTCAAATAATTTTCTTCAGACAGGATCTTCTGTGAAGCTTATTTTTTTCATGATTACAATGGCAGGCGTCCTGTCAATCAGGAGCACATTTTAGTAAATGAATCATAACCTTTATTCCCTATTACCTGATGCCTGATCACCTCCCCTGTTTCCTCGTTGGCTGAGTACTACCGGTTCACAAGCTACGCGATACTCCTCTATACAACATATGTATATATATATATATTTAACCCTTTAATTTCTCCTTTCTTATGTTTTGAGAACTTGTGATCTTTGTTCACACTGCTCATCCTGTTTTTCCCAAGCTTCTACCTTATTTTGGAAAAGTGAGGCCTTCTACTGTCCACTTATCTACTTAGCAATTCTCCTTATTATGACTGCACAACTACCTTGGAATAAAGAAAAATAATTCTCTACTGCAAAAACACAGCTTTGTTTCTCACATGTTGAATGGCTAAAATACATATGAAAGCTGCTTAAGCTGTTTTAGAGATTTTAGCACTACTTTTATTTTACTGTCTTGCTTTTGGTGTTTTAAAAGATTTTCTCCCTTTCTTGATAGCACAGAGGTTTTCTAAATGCAAAGTAAACCAACAATAACATCAGCTGGAGAAACTAAAAAGTGATGGTGCTGAAGGGATTATTCCAAGTCACCTTTGCCCGCAGAAGATTCAATCTTTTTTTCTGAGAGTTATTTACTAGACCTTTGGAAAGTGGAAAGTGAATTATTCAGTAGTGATATTCAAAAAAGGTATTGTGAGACTAAAGGAATCTTTAAGACACATAAAAGTTATGCTGCCTCATGGGACCACTGAGAAGTGCTGGGGAAGTGGGGCTGCTTTATGGTTTGGCAAAATATTATAGAGTCACTCTCTCAATTGGTTCTTAAGGAGCTTGTCGCAGCTATTACACCCCTTGTGCTCTCATTGTGGCTGTCTGTAGCCAGGATAATTGCCCATTTTTTTTCTGACTCTGTGTTCATTTTCCAGAGGATGTTTGAACAGCAACTTGGAAAGAGAGAGGACCGGTTTTAACTGGCATTACAAGAAGAAAAGAAAAACAGCTGAAAAGCTCAAAGCAAACTGTCCCATTTAGAAAATGTGATGCTTTCAACTCGTTCTACTCTTTAGACAGATTCTTAAAGATTAATAGCTTATTTTTGTAACAAAGGACTGATCAAATGTATTCCATTTTGGCATGACTCTGCTGTTGTGGAAATTACTAGTAAAAGCCCTGTTGACTTCATCTGGATCAGAGTTAGATCAGTACTAAATGCTTGTGAAGAAAATTGTCCTGAAACTATTATTAATGAAAAATAGATGAAAGCAGAGAAGTTTGAACACACATTTTTGGTATAAGAAAACTTTTAAGCTTTGCTGCACCATTAACTTGAGAAATTTTTTAATAGTTTGCTGGGTTAAGGAGGAAAAATATTTGTGAAACTTGACTTAGATTTATAGTATGAGTTTCCAACCACAAAATCTCAGTGCGGAATTTTGGACAAGACTGAGAAGTTGGCTATGACCTTCAGTTTTCTTAGAAAATCCCAACAGTAAAACTTGCTGGGTGGGAGTGAACCTACTGTAAATTTCTTGCAGCTCATGGGAGATATTAGTGCCCAGCCCACAAAAGAGGACTGAGGCATTGGGTAGCTGAAGCACAATTCCTGTGTGCCAATGCATCAACATAAAAAAAGCAGCTTAAAATTAAAGTAGCATGAAATAAAACAGTTGCTAAGTAGAAATATTTCACTTTAGGTCAAATCAGTCTAAAGCAAATTTATTAATTCTAAGCTACTCAGCACTGGATAAAATCAGAAAAGCTAAAATACACTTTTTCTATCAGGAAATCATCTGGCAGAAGATTTCTGACCTGCCCTCCTTCCAGTACCTGTAGTCCTACTAGATGTAAAATATGTTCTTGTTATGTTAGGATGCTGAAAATTCAAGGGAGATTTCATAACCACTCAGGAGTGGTCTCTGAGATGTTTTAAAAGTCAGTCCTGTGGCATGAAGAAATTAAAGAAAATCTGTTTGCCTCAAGCCTGTTCTTCAGCAGCAGGTGTATTAGAGCAAGCTAGTGCTCCTTGGTAGTCCCCTCGGCTCTAGTTTCCCAGCCATGCAATAGGTAACTCTGATAGTCCTTGAGGAAGGCAAGGATACATGGTCACAGAAGCCCATTTTCTTCTAGTGCAGGAGAGGTGGTACCAATCCTGAGCTCAGTTTTGTTTGTTTGTTTTTCCATTGACCATTGTTAGCTGAGTAAACATAGAAAACAGGTATTGAAAGCTTATATCCATCCGATTCCATTCAGGCTGGCAGGGTCTTAACCTCTATGTGACATGCTTTTACAATTTTCTGAAGGAATTTCTGGTTTACACTACAAGGAAAATAAAACTAAGGTAAGTATCATAAAATATGTAAATGGCAATTGACTTTATTTCTAATTAACATGCAAGAAGAGGAAGCAGGAGATTAAGAGTTTTGATTAGATTTCTGCTTTACCACTGACATCAGTAGAAATAATCAAATGGGAAAAATTGTGCAAGATTTGGAGCATGATCCTGTTTTCAGTGTGGTCACTGGTGATGTTTTCACTGCTTTCTTTGCACAAGATTCCTGGTCATTAGCCCTTTCAGTTTCGTAGAATCTTAGAGCTTCATTTGAATACTTTTTATCATCCTTTTCTTAATTAGCTTTAATGTTCTTCCTATTCAGAGGTACTTAAAATACTACAGCTATTCTATCAAGTGCTTGAGTGCTATCTGGATTGGTGGTCTAATTTTCTTAAAAGACAGCAATGTTGAGAAAATCCATCAAGCCCTGTCATTAATTAGCTACTTATGGCTTTTCACTGAATGTCTCATTGTCATTTAGTGTAGCCTGCATAACTTTAAAACCTTTAGTTTGGTTTATAAAGAAGACAGCGATTATCCACCCTGATAATGTTTCTTTCTGTAGGCAACTGGATGAAAGATTTATCTGTAATTTCTAGCCAAAATTGTCAGTATTTTTACCATCTGTTTAATTAAAAAAAGCCAATTAATCCTAGTCCAAAAAAGAGTATGGCATAATGCACAGGCTTTCAGTGAGGCAAGGAAATATTTTTTTTTTTTTAATCTATATCTAGTTACTAAGTTAAGTATTGTTTAGGTGTTCAGAATTTTGAACAACAAAATGTAAGACTGAGATTCTGCTGCCCTCAATGAGGATACAGAATGCACTTAAACTAGTGGAAATAGTTCAGCTTCTCACCTGTGCAGAGTCACAGTGATATACCCAATTATACCCAAAGACCCCCACTGCAAATACACAGACTGGATAAATTTGTAAGAGTATCTATTCTCACAATTACTCTTTTTCTTAGATCTTAAAAAGACTTAAAGTTTCCAGTGAAAGAGTGTGCTATGCAACATATTATATGAGGAAATGATGGTCCTTTCTCAGAAACATTAATTAGCTTCTAAATAAATATTGACATAAATATATTTATTTTTTTTAAAGTAGTTTTTAATTTGGTCCTTAAATTAAACAAAGCATTTGTTAAGAGAATGAGAATGTGAAAGAGCTTCAGAAGTTTAAATTAGAGTGTACTGCTGCCATCTCATTTTACTGATATTTCAATGTAGATATGATCTTAAATTATTTTCTTTAGAGTGTATGGAGCACTTGATCACTCTTATCTGGTCTTTGGAATGCTGAATTCCTGATTATGTGGTTAAGAATTTAAGATTTTTTCTTTTGATGTTCAAATCCCAGAAAGAGCTTTATTTATTTATTTATTTATTATGAAAAGTTATTCTCATGATAAAGAGAGACTAGTTTCAGCCAGTCACGAGCTGAGCAAGAGTTCCCATACACTTCTGCTGAAACACCTTTTCCTTGATTAATAGAAACCTCCTTCTTTTATTTTGGAGAGTTTCCCCCTTAACAACAGGAACTGCCTGCTTTGTAAAAAGACGTGGCAAACGGATCTACCACTCAGCCAACAGTGGGGTGTAAGGAATGACATGGAACTTTGGCAGACTCTAGAAGCAGTTCATCTGCCTAAACACAAATGTCTAGTGCAATTTAAGATGCTCCCCTTACAAAGCCCTAAAGCAGACATTTCATTTGAAAATGAGAGGTGGATGTGCCCCATCACCAACGCAAAACACAAGGTCCATTTTCTTCCTTGTTATATACTTGTATATAAGTATATTTATAGTATGTTGTTCCTGTTATAAACCTGTCTTAACTGGTCTGGTTCATCTTATTATAGCCCCCTGCCCAGTTTTATTAGTCATGGGTGAAAATAAAACTGGATCTTAGACTCCTTTGCTGGCTTCCATGCTCTGTAATTATTTTGAAGCTTTCAGAATTTATTTTTCACATAAGAACTTCTAAGATGCATTGCCTGTCAGCTCTCATTGTCCAGGTCAAACCCACACCACTATCTAGACACTTTCATTCATAAAATTGCAACATGGTGGTTGAATCAAAGTATTGTATTTCAGCTGAGCTGCTCTTCAGTCAATGGCAACTGCAAAGTAAACACATCCCAGTGTTAAATCCCAGTGTCTATAGAGGGCTAAAAAGCTCAGGCAAATGTGCAGACTTCTGCTAGTAAGAAGTCATTAAGTTGGTATATAATATTGAAAGGGATTTTAAAAGGTATTTCTCGAAAGCAAGAACTGGGGGCTGGTCCACTCAACTAATGAAGGTAACAAACACACCTCCACCAGATGTGATTTCAAGCACTCAGTATTATCACATTGAGTGTCATTTATTTGCCTCTTTGAGCCACCTGTGTCCTCGAGTGGAGCCCTGTTATTCCAGATTCAGAACAAACTCTGACCACAAACCTGAATGCTGTTCTACATATGTGCCATCTACCTGTCTGAGAGCTGGCAACAGAGGACTATAGACAACGGTGCAAAACGAAAGGGGCATAACTATGGTGCCATTTTAGTGTATCTGTTTTCTGGGTCTCCATCTCTCAATCATACACAAGGTATAGATGTTACTCTTCATTCTCGCTAACCTTTCATAGGATCATAGAATAAATAAGGTTGGAAAAGACCTCCAAGACCATCTGGTCCAACAATCACCCTACTACCAATGTCACCCACTAAACCATATCCCTAAGCACCAGGTCCAACCTTCCTTAAACACCCCCAGGGATGGTGACACCACCACCTACCTGGGCAACCCGTCCCAATGCCTGACTACTCTTTCTGAGAATAAATGTCTCCTAATTTCCAACCTGAACCTCCCCTGGTGCAACTTGAGGCCATTCCCTCTAGTTCTATCACTGGTTATCTGCAAGAAGAGGCCGACACCCAGTTCCCCCCAACTTCCTATCTAGGTAGTTGTAGAGAGCAATAAGGTCTCCCCTGAGCTTCCTCTTCTACAGACGAAACAACACCAGTTCCCTCAGCCACTCCTCATAGGACTTGTTTTCCAGGCCCTTCACCAGCTTCATAGCCCTTCTCTGGACACGCTCCAGGGCCTCGATGTCTTTCCTGTACTGAAGGGCCCAAAACTGAACACAGTATTTGAGGTGTAGCCTCCCCAGAGCAGAACACAAGGGGATGATCACCTCCCTGATCCTGCTGGTTACACTATTCGTGATACAAACCAGGATGCCATTGGCCTTCTTGGCCACCTGGACACACTGCTAGCTAATGTTCAGGTGAACATCAACCAGGTGAGCTTTCCAGTCACTCTGCCTTAAGCCTGTAGCATTGCATGGAGTTGCTGTGGCCAAAGTGCAGGACCCGGCACTTAGCTGTGTTGAACCTCATCCCATTGGCCTCTGCTCAGTGATCCAACCTGTCCAGATCCCTCTGCAGGGCCTTCCTACCCTACAGCAGATCGACACTTCCCCCCAACTTGGTGTTGCCTGCAAACTTACTGAGGGTGCATTCAATTCCCTCATCCAAACAATCAATAAAGATATTAAAGAGGATGGGCCCCAGCACCAACCCCTGGGGAACACCAGTGGTGACCGGTCGCCAGCTGGATTTCACTCAGTTCACCACCACTCTCGACACAAATCAAGTCCGTCCGGCCAGTTTTTAACCCAGCAAAGTGTGTACCCATCCAAGCCATGGGCTGCCAGCTTCTCCAGAAGAATACTGTGGGAGACTGTGTCAAAGGTCTTACTGAAATCTAGGTAGACTACATCAACAGTCTTTCCCTCATCCACCAGGCAGGTCACCTGGTTATAGAAGGAGATGAGGCTGGTCAGGCAGGACTTGCCTTTCATGAACACATGCTGGCTGGGCCTGATACCCTGATTGTCCCACATATGGTGTGTGATTGCATGCAAGATGACCTATTCCATCATCTTTCCTGGCACCCATGTCAGGCTGAGAGGCCTGCAGTTCCCTAGGTCTGCTTCATGACCCTTCTTATAGATGGGCATCACATTAGCAAGTCTCGGGACTTAAGACATTCGGGACCTCTCCAGATGACCACAAACGCTGATAGCTGATGGAAAGCAGCTCGGCAATGACATTGACCAACTCCCTCAGCATCCTCAGGTGGATCACATCTGGCCCCATGGACTTGTGACAGTCCAGGTGGAGCAGCAGGTCTCTAGCTGTTTCCACCTGAACTGTGGGGGGGTTTCTTCTGCTCCTTGCCCTAGACTTCCAGTCTGGGAGGCTGAGTACCCCAAGGATAAGTGATTTGACTAATAAAGACAGATGTAAAGAAGGCATTAAGAACCTCAGCCTTTTCCTTATCCTCAGTAGTCATGTTCCCTCCTGCCTCCAATAAAGGGTGGAGATGCTCCTTGCCCCTCTTTGGGATGAATCAAATAGTTCTGGTAGCAAAACCAGCACAGACTAGAGGCTGATCCCCGTGCAAGAGATGTTTCCCTTCTCATGGTGTTCAACTTATAAGGGATATCCTCTAGTGCATTTCCCAAATGCATTTTTTTTGACAGCACTACTGGCTTTATCAGCCCTTGCTTCTGGCCTTTCATTCCCAGTCCTGTGTTGCCTTTCACACAGCTGTGGGTGAGGGTATGTGTGAAGCAGATCAAGGATCTAATTGGGTTATAAATAAATGAGCTCTTCTTATGGTAATTTTTAACCAGACCAGTTCACTGTGTAACTCCTCCCAAACACTTTTAGCAGAAGCACTGTAAAGGTGTTAGAAAAAGAAGGAACATGGGTCTCCTGAGTCATAAACATCAAATGATGGCTTTGGTAAGCATTTTAGTAGGAGGTCTTGGTACACTGGCAAAAGAATCCAGCACCAAATTTTCACAGGACTTGTAAAAAGTAGGCTGTTTTAATTCCTTTAATTGAACTGTGGGATAACTTTATAATCTTTCCTCAGGTGATGATAGTATTTGGCTATAAAGGATTCTGAATGCTTCCCTGATGCTACT
>NC_048894.1:53772476-53787874 GCF_011077185.1 Oxyura jamaicensis
AGTAGCATCAGGGAAGCATTCAGAATCCTTTATAGCCAAATATTACAATATTAATATTACTAATATAAATACTAATTAATAATATTAATATATTAATAATAAAAACTTGGAGCTTGTAGGGTTTTTCAGAGCTCTACTGTTCTGAGGAAACCACAGTGACTTTGGGGGGGAAGTGGTCATGCACTTCTCGCAGCGGTACATGTAGTTTTAATATTCCTGTGCATAGTTCAAATGATCCCATTATTTTCTTAAGCTTATCCCTAAGAAAGGTCCAGATACATGGATGAAAGATCCCTGAAGAGATCATGTAGTGGAATGAATGATTCTCTCTCTTTTCTCTCCTGCCTTAGGAGATTCAGTGTGTTCTGGCAAGCCTTTAAGTATGGCAAGCTATATTTTGCTTACGAAGAGCTAATTTAAGGATCTGAAAGGGCAAACACCACAGTGTTTCTTCAGAGCTTCTAAATGTTTACCTTCCACACAAAACCACTTGTTGGGAAAGTACAGCAATGGGATGAGCAGTGGTCTACTTTACCATGAACAGCTTCCCTTTACTTTTAAGTTGCAGGAATAAACATTACTTTATACAAACTCCACTGTGTTTAATATTGCTTCTGACCCCATTCTGTGTTTGAAAAGAAAACCAAAATAAAGGCAAAAAGGGTCAATGCTATTTTCAAAATTGTGTGCCTTGTATTTTCCTCATCAAACAGGACTCAATGGGAATATGGAAATATCTTTTTAAATGCAGGTTCCCCTCACTGCTTTAAAAAAAAAAAAAAGAAAGCCCCCAAACAGAACTTCCAGATTTACATGACTATGTGTTTACATTACAAGGCTGGGTTTGCTGTGCCAAATTTTGATTTGGTCTTTTATATTAAACCTCTTCAAATAATATTTTGCAACAACTTGTGTTGTATTAGTTCAAGTATAAGTAAATTTGGATGTTTCTTTTCTCCTAACTGCATTATGAACTAAAACTCTCACAGCAACTATGACCACAGCCCCTCAACTTCTATTCAGGACATAAGACACTATATTTCCATCTGTAACTTCTATATGGTAAAGTGGAGAAATTATATCTTCCTTCCCCTCCTTATTTTATTCTAACTTCCATTCCAGCTTGGACTGATGGGCATGTCCAGAAGGATGTTCAGAAGGCAATGTGGCACAGCTTTTAATGAACTTGTTCTCCCTGCGAGAGAATCCCATAGAATTTGCACTTAGGATGGAAAAAGTTGCTGGTTTCACTTAGGAAATATATATATACACATATATATATATATAAATGTGAGGAGAAAGGCAAGAGCAGATACGGCTCTGAGTACTTAAATGCTTGCCACTTCTTGTTTTGCTTAGGAGAACAAAAACAGCTTACAGTTTCTTGCAAATTAAGAACAGTTGCTTATAAGCACAAGGTGATGTTCTAATCTTCACAAAAGTAAACCTAAAATACATTAAAAAGGGAACAATGAATGTTCCCATCTTTTGATTACCACTGTTTTTATACACTGTGCTTCACTTATAGTAGGCACTTCTTACTTGCTTCCATTGAGAGTTGAGCGTTTGTATAGGTGAACACAAGTGTGACATTTATTATTAAAACTTTCTATGGTTAAGACTCAAGCCTTTGGGATATTTGTGTTTTTGTGTATTAGAAAGGCAAAAGTGACAGCTTTAGTTTTGCCTGACAAATACCTGAATACACCACTGATTTTTTCATCACAATCTAAGGTATTCCTGCAAATGGACATCATTCTTATATGAACTGTTATAATCTCATATAATTTTTCCTCTCTGAAATCATCACCATGTTTCACATGAATCTTTTATAATTTGTTTTTGCTCTTTCTGTTTCTGGGAGCAAGAAGAGGAATCTTTCTATTGATACTCTCTGTGTGTGGTCTGGAGCACCTAGCTGTACATCTTAACTTTTTGTGAATAAATGATATTGATGAGAGTATTGCAACATAGATTTGGCATGATCGTGCATCTGCACAATTAGATTCTGTGAGCTATTGTTCTGTGACCCCGTGACCTGCTGGAAATAGTGTTCCAATGGAAGAACCAATTATATAGCCATTTTTATAAATCAGAAGGTCTCTTGTCTTGTTTAGATGTATCTTCAGAATTGGCAGATGGGTCCTTGAAGCCTCTGGTTTCTGCTTTTTATTTTTCATACTGGAATGAATTTCATTTGTCTCCAGACTGCAGTATCGCAGAATCACAGAATGGCCGAGGTTGGAAGGGACCTCTGAAGACCATCTAGTCCAACGCCCCTGCCAAACAGGATCATGTAGAGCACATTATGCAGGATGGCATCCAGGCGGGTTTTGAATATCTCCAGAGAAGAAGACTCCACAGCCGCTCTGGGCGACCTGTTCCAGTGCTCTGTCACCTCACAGTAAAAAAGTGCCCCCTCATATTCAGCCAGAACCTCCTGTGCTTCAGTTTGTGCCCATTGCCTCTCATCCTCTTGCTGGGCACAAGTGAAAAGAGGCTGTCTCCATCCTCTTGACACCCTCCCCTCAGATATCATTCTTTACACTCTTATCCCCAAATGACTAATGTATTGTTCAATTCTACTATACATACTTTCAGCACCAGTGCGCCAAAAATCTCTTTTCTGATTTCAAAGCTGCCAGGAGAGAAGAGCTCAGTAAATGTTAAAGGCAGCTTATAGGGCAGGTACTGCCATGAAGAAATCATCAGTAATGTTACTTTTCCAGTGAGGGAAAATCCAAGTGTTGGCATGCTCTGACAGGAATATGTTTTGTCTACAGGACATTCAACTGCAGCTTTTTGGTTTAGAGCTTTGGGATGAACGTTAAGTGGCTGGCTTTGTCAAATCAAACAATAAACAATCTCTACATAATAAATTATACCCAATCTGTTTTATGATGATTTAACTGAAATTCATAATTTTCATGACTTAAAAGGCTGCCCAACCTCAAGTTGTATAGAGGTCATGGCAGTGAATTCACAGTATAGCATAATATACACAAACTCAGAGGCTTTATTTCCTTAATATTCCTATGAATATTAAAGCAAATATATATCAAGCTATTCCAAATTATTATCAGGAAAGCAAGCATATATATATATCAATAGTATGGCAGCAATCAGTAACATAGCAGAAAACATATATAGTGTATAAATATACATATACATATATTATACTTATGATTGATTACTTACATGCACATGTATATATGTATTCAAAATGTACTATCAATTCCTGCCCCCATGAGAATTTTCACCTTTTCAGATGATAAACTGCTGTTCTTCCTTGGTTTTACCTATTTATGGTATCCTCAGGATCTCTCTCCTTCTCAGGTACTCAGAAGGTACCTTCAAAGAGTCCAGCTGTGCCTTTTCAAGGATGCTCCTGTTTCATGGGCCTAGTTCCTAAGCTAGCAGTTTTCAGGCTGGTAAGAATTTTCTTCTGTTAGAGTTTTAGCAGCTATTTTCTGTCATTATTTTTCCTGCTATAGCCTGCTCACTTTTATGGCTGCTCCCATCAATAAGCTAACTGCATGTCTCATGCTTACATTTTTGTGGGGAACAAAACTGTCTTTTTACATCCATTGCTGAATAGGTGAAATGGGAGAACTGGATTAGTCTTTCCTCACAAAGACAATGATAATTCTCTGGGGATGGAATATTCTTAATATCCCATCTTTCCAGTACTGCCTGAAGGAGCATGTTGTGCAATCTGCAGTAGGAGAAAGTGTGGCAGAGATGAAACTACTCTCTGCAGGTCAGATTCTGCCTCCAGGCAGGAATATTGGGTTCCGTTTCTGTCAGAGGTTGGGCTGATGTGTTTCTGAAGGCTTCCAGCAGCCTCCATTTTTCCGGCAATCTAGTCTATGACAGCATACACTTTTCAGTAGGAAATTCATCCTAATTACTGACTTCAGTTTATACTGCTGCTTCCTAAATCCATTATTCCTTCTTGTCATCCACTAGGAACATGCAAAATGGATAATCTTCCTCCTTTGTAAGCAGCTGTTTATGAGTTTGGAAATGTATGTATACTACCAAACTGCACGTTATAGAAAATATCAAAGCTGCATTTTTTCATACCACTGAAGGTATGAAACTATGTATACTAGATTCCACTTGACACTGCTGAACAGAATGCTAGCTAGCATCACCTTCTTTTTGATGTATTCATAGAAGCACTAGTTCATGAGTATATACACAAATGTTTACACACACTAATAGTTGGGTGATTGAGGTCTTCAGGAATAAGGAACTAGCACAAATCTCCACATTTGAACTTCCTTTTCCTCATCCTCTCTCCAGCTCACAGGGCTACACAGATTTCAAAACTACTTTTAAGCTCCATAAGGATGGATCTTGAAGGATTTGGAAAAATAATTAATTATTATATATATATATATCATTTGGAATCATTTGGAATTTTCAAAGTGTTGAGGAAACTGATTAATTCAATTGAACTGTGTTTTCTGTGTGAAAGATACTGCAGTAGTATGACAACTTCATGAAATCAGATATGAGAATACATGGGTTCAATGCAAAATTCAGGATGATTAAAATTTAATCTTAACAAGTGATACAGTTTTCATAAGTTCTAAACCAGTAAGAAGTGGTAAAGTTTTACAAGTATCTACTTATGGCCAGTAAGAAAAATGAATTGGTGAATTATTGAGAAGAAAACAATGAATATGTAAATATATTTTTCCTTTATATATATATATATATATTTTCTATAATTGTTTTACAACTTATATTCCAAAGATATCTTCAAAAGATACTGGAAGAAGAGATTCAACAAGGCTATTTTCTGCAAATTCAGTGGCTTTATTACCTTTTTTTTTTTTCACTTTGTTTAAATACAAGCATGCAGAAAAACACTTTCTGTGTTAGCTGTTGGATTAAGTCTTAGGTGGTTGACCCCAATCTATCTTTGATGACAACAGAATGAGGAAATACAAACTCACTTCCATATGTTTCTTACTATTTGCACTTAACCAGATATCTAAACACTCTGAGAATCTGGTCGTTCTGCATTTCAATGAAACTTCAGTGAGCTTTTGGGGGAACAAGGGATGCAAGATGTGACACCCTAATATGAAGCCTGTCAGGAATATTGTATATACATATTATGTATTTATACACATATAATGTACATATTATAAAATGTGTATGTAAGTGTATTATAGGAATACACGTATTATGGGATGTGTATGGACACTTGCAACCAGCTGTACTTCTTCTCAGATCTCAGTGGCATTGCTACAATTATGGCATGACTTCTCAAGAAAATTAAATCTATGGTTTATACCGGTTGGGCAAAAGAACCTTGAATTCTTTCAAAATCTGAATTATTTCTTTGTTTTACCTGTAGACACAGGCTGGCTGCAGAAAATCTCGCCCCCACCCCCACCCCCAAATAATTAGGTCTCTTACAACTGATGATTTTTAAAGTCTTTTTTCCCTTAAAATTTTAAGGGAAGAAATGAAATATGCTGTACAAATTTAGAAGATAAAACTTTAACAAAGTCCTGCTCTTTGCAGACACAGTTATTTTTTAAATTAATTGCTTAATAAAAGTAGTTCATTTTCTCTGGAATTTTGATTTTATAACTGCAGTTCTGACTTCAGAGTTGTTTTATTTATTTATTTATACATTTTTTAATTTTTCCTAAACTAAAGTTCAGCATTTAAAATTCTTAGTTTTGAAGAGACTTCTCACTTGCATTGACTATAATATCTGGAGTTAAGAAATCAAAACCAAAAACCAGTATTTATTTCTGCTGAAAAAAAAAAAACATGCTTTGGGAGACCCATCCCACAGGATGTATACATATATATATATATATATATATATTTTTATGGATTTTTTTTTAGCATGGTAGTTTTTGTCTTGATTTGGAATTTAGAACTTACTTACCCTTTAGAATTTTGAATTTAGCTTACATGAGAATGAAAAATCATTCTTCACACAGCCTGCTTGTTTAATTACATACATTCAGCAAATGAAAAACCTAAACATTTAGCTAACTGGCAAATGTAGTTTGACCAAGTAGAGGAAATAATGAGTTACTTATATACAATGTAATCTTGAATATGTCCTAGAGATTGTGATGGCATAATTGGTAATAAAGTAACTAAAGTATTGTTGGCTTTTGTCCTCTAGTAGCGGTTAGTAAATGCCTCAGGCTGCAGTTATGCAGTCAGACCTGTCATGTGATTTTAGCAGTTCTAGGATTATGGGGGTGTGAGGAGCTTTTTTGTATGACTTCAAAGCATATCCCAGTTGCTTTCCTCATTTTTCTGCAAAACTTGTTCACTAACATATTAACCGTGCTAGAAATTTATCTAAGTTGAAACAGCTAAAAGCCATGGGCTGCTTTTAGCTTAGTACATTCATCTTTAACCTAGCCTGCTATAGTCTCTTGATATCCTTAAGTCAACTGATTTTGAGCTTTTTTTCTCTGCAATTAACGTTCTTTGACATTGCATTGGCAAGTGAGAGATGTGGGAGAATTCAGGAGCACATGGAATACAGGAACAATACAACCACAATGGTTTGCATGAGTCAAAGGAACTTAGATGCAAAACTATAAAATGGGAAAAGACAAGGTTAAAACTGGAGAGGGCAGAAGTTTTGTCCCTTGAGCCACAACATGCATTCACATAAAAACAATTAGTTTTCATAGGTACACTCTTGTCAATGTGTTAGACTCTTGGTTTGGGTTGCTAGAAAGAGCTGAATGAGTTAACGAGGGTGCACAGTTTGGTGCAGTGCTGATCAGGATCTCTTTGCTCCATCTCTCTTTCTGGGACAGTGAAAGACAGAATCATAGAATCATTTAGGTTGGAAAAGACCTTTGAGATGACCAAATCCAACCACTATCTAACACTACCAAATCCATGACTAAACCACAGCCCTAAGCAATTATCACACAAAGGTGATGACTTGGCATCGAGCAGGGATTTATTTGAAGATGGCAAAGCTTGGAGTAGGCATGGCCCCTCCTGGCCTCTTTAGCGATCACACTTGAGAGGGAATTGGTAGAAAGACTGACAAACTTGCTGCTATCCTCTGAGGTGACTGAAAGAGAAATTTTGACCTTTCAAAGGTTAAGGTTGCAGCCTTCATAGTTAATCAGAGCACGTTGTTTGTGGCTTTTCTGCTGTTCACATCAAAAAGCCTGCTGACATCTTTGCAAAAAATACGCAAATATACAATGTCCATTACTATGGTTGCTTATAGCTTATACTGGCTTCTACTTCAAGAGCAACACTACACGCAGGTATGAGCGCTTGCAGTTTGGGGCCTACAATTTAACGTATATACTTTGGCCACTAAAAGCTAGGTCTGTTTTACTTCAAAATCTAATTTTTCTCATCTTCCTCCCATTTTTTATTTTTTTCCCACATTTTTAAGACAATTAGTGCTGCTGTGGATCTGTTCATCAACAAACCATGGGAGTCCATAAAAGCTAAATGCCTTAGAGTAGGGCCAAATATTTCAGTTTAAAAATACCAGGATAAAGATATTAAACACAGTTTTTCTTTTTCCTTTGGTATATAAAAGCAATTGTTTTTGGCATTTTTTTTCCTCATATGCTTAGGAGAACTGCTGTTTTTGATCATATGCTTAGGAGAAAGAGTGGTTTTAGTCTTATGTTTAGGAGTAAGGAGAGAGGCTTGCAAGAAAGTTTAATGGATTCTTTAAGGGGGGAGCTTGTACAGACTGCCCCCAGTTTTGCAGAGCATTTCTCTGCATGCATCTTTTTTTTTCTAAAGGTAACCTGCAGAGTGAACTTTAGCTGTGAGTAATAAAGACCTGACAGAGATTAAGTTTTAGTCACCTGCCAGCTCCTGGAATGCCAAAAACACCAGAAAGCTGGGGCAAAGGCGCTGGAGAACAGTTCAAAAGCTCTGTCACTGGGCAAATGAAAACATTACAGCAGCTGAAGACCATTTCCTGGTATTTCACTGCTGTTCTTTAGCAAGGAGAGGAAGGGTCTGGAAAATATTAAATTGGCCCCACAGAGCATATTAAAAAAACCTGGAATTTTGCAGACATTAGCTGGCTGTGTGTTTTTGTTGGAAATCTAGCACAGTTATGTAATATGTAATATGTTTGGGCTTTTAAAACTTTTATTTCATTTCAAGGTACCACCAGAGCCTAATATTTTCATCATTATAACAAAGTTTTAAGTGGTGTTCTTAATTTTAATGAATAACTATGCTGATTTAGAAAAGCAAAACCTAAACAATTGTCATTCAGATCAGGATTTACGCAGACATTTGTCTTTTTCTTTCTGATGTGTGTCTCTCACCCTGAAGTGGCTTTTGATAAAAGATAATGCTCTTAGTTTATTTACTTTCAGGGTGAGGCTTTCCTTGGGGTGGGAGTGTTATGGAGTGCAAAGCAGCAATAAGGACATAACTGTATGGGGGACAGTTTAAATGGTTTAGCATAGCCCTGTTTCTTACTAATGTTTCCAGGCACGTATACTGGAACTATAAAACACATGTATTTACATTTTATTTCCCAGACATAGTGAGGTTGTTAAGTCTGCCACATCTGTCTCTCTTTTCTCGACCTCCCACATTTTTGGCTTGGGGTGAAAGAGCAGGGGTGGTAGGGCAGGAGAAGGTGGGTTTGTTTGTGTGTGTGTTTTCAGCCGAATAGCAGAGCAGCATAACTGACATCTTTTGCAGCCCCCTTGGGGGAAAATTCTTTTGGTTAGGTTTTATCTTTGAGGTATAAAATGCGAGGTTAGTGGAGACAGGGAATAGAAATCAGAGAATGGCTAGGGAATGTTTCTTTTTGACATATGAAGTTTGTTCAGTTCTTTCACGAAAACAAACCACAGGCATTAGTTTATTTGTGTATGCTGGTCTCAAGTTGTGGCCCTGGATCATAGATACAGTTCTTTGTTCTTGATGGAAATTACTTTCACACAGCTTTTTCTAAACAAAGCTCAGAACAGTTTTAAAAAAGTATCTCAACATTGTTACTTATTAGAGGAACAGAGAAATTAAAGATATTTTGACAATTTAAAGAGGCTATGCTTGTCTTGAGAAACTTTCCAATTTCTGGCTGAAATATATAGCTTATCCATATGTTTGTAAAGATGACAATCAGGCTTATTTTATTCCATCTCCTTCGCATTCACAATGTATTCAGAGCTGGAACCTGAGTGGGATAGCCAGGGTATCAGCCCCACCATGGCAGAGCTCTGTACTGCTAATGACATGAAATGTTGGTGGTCAACCAGTTTAACGTATAATTGCATTTGTTGAGATAAATCCATAGACCCTGATGTGATGCATCTATGAATGCTGAGAGAGCTGGTTCATGCCATTGTGAGGCCATCCGTGATAAGTTTTGAACAACCATGGTGACTGGGAGATCTGCCTGAAGAAAGCAAATGCCACCCCTAGCTTCAAAAACAAGGAAGAAGGAGGGCCCAAGGAATTACAGGTAGCACCCTCCCCTTGATCCCTGGGAAGCTGATGGAGCAGCTAATCCTGGAAACCATTTCCAAGGAACATGAATGACAAGGAAATCATCAGGACTAGCCAGCATGAAAGTCATGCTTGACCAAATTAATAAGCTTCTACAATTAAATGTCTGATCTGGTAGATGAGAGGAGAGCAGTGACCATTATCTACCTGGATTTTAGTAAGGCTTTTGACACTGCCTCCCATAAGATCCTCATAGACAACCTGTTGTAGTATGGGCGGGACGAGAAGACCGTCAGGAGGATTAAAAACTGGCTGCGCAGATGGGCCCACAGTGTGGTGATCAGTGTCATAGAGTCTATTTGGGGGCCAGTATTTAGCAGTGTACTCCAGGGGTCGATACTAGGTCCAGTTGTTTTTAACATCTTCACTAATGACATGGACAATGGGGCAAAATGTACCCCTAGCAAGTTTGCAGATGACACAATACTGGGAGGTGTGGCGGATACACCAGAGGGTCATGCTGCCATCAAGAGGGATCTTGATAGGCTGGAGAAATAGTGGACCTCATGTTCCATGACAGGAACTTCATGAAATTCAACAAGGGTAAGCACAAAATCCTGTACATAGAGAGGAGGTACTAATACATGATCGGGGCCACTTGTACCTGGGTGTCCCTGCTAGACAAGAAGTTGAACATGAGCCAGCAATGTACACTTTCAGCAAAGAAGGCTGGGCTGCATGAGGCAAAATATCACCATCAGGTTAACAGAGGTGTTTTTCCCTTCTACACAGTCCTGGTGAGGCCACGCTTGGAGTACTGTGTCAAGTTCTGCACTCTGCAGTACAAGAGAGATGATAGAGCTCTGTTCAAAGCTGTCATAGATTGATCTCTCCTACTTAATACTTATTTTTTATCAGCCCTAGCAAAATGAAATGGTTCCCATTTTTTGTCTAAAAACATATATTTTTTTTTTTATGTCCAGATAATCCGAATAATAAGGTGCAGTCCCTTAACACATACTGCTAAGGCAAATGGGAATCTTTTGGCAGCCATACACTAGAACAACAAAACCATTCGGTACAGAGGGAACCTGAAAATTTGAAGAGCAGAAGGCTGAGAACTGTACAACCCTGACAATGTGTGCAGGAGCTGCTCATGTTTCCAGTGCAACAATGCTAAAAATTCCCTGGGCTCTTCAAGGAATTTTGAATAACTGCTTTGTAATCCATTTTTCTCTGTTGGTGTTCCAACATAGAAGCAGGATCGTGAAATTAATACCATTTTTACATTGCTCAGTAAAAATAAT
The DNA here is from genome assembly GCF_011077185.1 of Oxyura jamaicensis. NCBI lineage: Eukaryota > Metazoa > Chordata > Aves > Anseriformes > Anatidae > Oxyura > Oxyura jamaicensis. Next base: position 53,783,240 of record NC_048894.1, read on the forward strand.
GTCACTATAAGGAGAATGCTCATCTTACCTGACTAATCCCTCTCACTGAATAACTGGCTATAATTTCATTAATGACTCCAGACTGGTGCATTTCCTAGAGAGCTGACGGCAGACTTGATGCTAGCTTTGCCTCAGGCTGTGGTCATTATGAAGTGACCTATGTCTTAGCCAGAGTTACTTGGTTAATTTGAATCTACTACAAGTCTGTGCATTTTTATTGTTATTTCTTCCCCACACTCCTCTCCAAATTCGCTCGAGTTTTGCTTGCTACAAGGCTAAAGCCTATCTTTTCTAACTGCTGACAATTATGGAAGAAGGTGTGGGACAGAATATTTAATGAAAATTTTTCTTCCTTTCAAATTTAGCCAAATAATGATGGGTCATTAATACTTGCCTACCACTCCTTTAAATAAAACTGTATTTACTAGATTATTTTAAAACACACCCTTTTCTTGATTTTATGCACTGGTTCTGGTTTGTGATAACAAGTTCATTGAACTCCAATTAATGGAATTTGAGAATGTTCACATGTCAAGGACAGGGTCACCATCTTGTGGAACAAATTCCCTTCTAATAGTGAAAGAAATAACCACAGATTGTTTTTGCATATGGGTGTCCGAGTTAAGGGCTAATCTAGAGAGGAGCTTGTTATTTGAGTTCCACAGTGATGTTTGCTATCCCTGTTAAATAAAGTGCAATAAATTGTGCCAGATCAGCATATAAACTGTACAGCTGCAGCTGAAGAACCTTTGTGCAAAAGGAGGTGGTAGCACTAGTCAAGACAGCCATAAGCTTAATGTTATCTACCAGAAAGCATGATCTTGTCCCCTTCTAATGGTTGGACAAAATAGATACTTAATTCCAATTTGGTTTTGAGCAATAATTTGCTTTTTATTATTATTATTATTATTTATTATTATTTTTAATCAGAACAAGCAGCAGAACCATGCGAAGCACTGGCTTGACTAAGCTTTGCAAGATGTCAGTAAATAAAAATAGGTTTGAAGCACTAACACAATGGAAGTGAGAATTCCATTAAAGGAAAGCAGTGAAAATTCTTTCAGAAGAGGCTGGTATTTCCATATATATATCGTTAAGTTTATGCTGAGGGATTTCAGACCTACAAAGAGTTATTACTATACTGTCAAATGAACAATACTGAATTAAGTTTTCTCCTCTTCCTACCTTTTATTTGTGGATCAGTCAATGAACACAGGATGAACTTCCCTTGGAGTGGGTAAGCCAGTACACTGCTAGTTTGGCAAGGTTGCTTTTGACTAGGTTGTAAAAGTCACCTACACATACACTTTCCCATACAATGACCAGCCAGTTTGGGATGTTTCAAATACAGCTCATCATTCATGATGACTTCTCAATGAAAAACTTATATGACAACATCAGACCTTCAAGTTATCTAAGAATATCTCTTCCTGTGCAGTGACCTTTTCTCCCCTAATCTATTCCTTGCCCTTCAGAACTTCCCCATTTCTGCATTCAGCCTCTTTGAACACAGAGTTTAAGCAATTGGGAGGGGGTGGGGGGAAAGGTGGACGGACAACAGAACAACACGAGAAGATTTATACAGTGAAAATGAGCTGACACCCTAGAAATGACCCCATGTAGACTAGACAGCATATACTTGATTTCCTTCATGCAGAAGAACAACACATTTAATGAAATAAAATGACTTAAGTCTCTCTCTGTAAGTAGAGTGCTTTGCATAATGGGGGCCAAGTATGCAGAACATCCAAGATGTAGAAACAAATAAAAATAATGTTAAAAACAATTTAATTCATTTTCCTTTTTATCTGTATAAAATAGTTTTGACTCACATCATAACATGCCAGATGTTATCATCACAGAAATGTTTAAAATGACTTTTTATCTTTTCTATTCCTTGAGAAAAAACAAACCTGATTAACCCAGTTCCTCCAAATCTATTTTAAGATTCTGCTGCTGAAATTCAAATGTTTGGAAATAGATATTGAACTTTCACTGCTGTTCTGTTACAGACATCTTTTTACAGCATGAGAATCAGGAAAATGTGGTTTGAACTTCTCAGGACCCCTGAGAGGCAAGGAGGCAAGGAAGCACTGATTTATACTTTGTCTTTTTTTTTTTCTTTTTTTTTTTTTTTTCTTTTCCAAGAGGAGTAAACTTGGAAACCCAAAGAGAACACAGCTGAAAGTTTTGCCCATGATCCATAATTACAGTAGCAAGAGTTATCCAGAGCTACACCCTTAGGTCCTGGTGGGAGTTACAGATTCTCAGCATTGTTGACAATGCAGCAGTGTCTCTTCTGTAGCTGGAGATCTGAGAATTAAAATGTGCAAAATCGCAGCACACTTCTGCAAACTTAAATTACACAGAATATCAAATGTCTATGGCAAAGATGGAAGAGAGCCCCCATCTCTAAGCTTACAGTGTTTCCATCCCATCATTATTCTTGGTTATTCTTTCTTCCCTATTAGCAGTATGCACCCTTTTGCAGTCAGGAAAAATAAGTTCTGTTAAAAACTAAAGGGAAATAATTAATTAATTAGCTGGCAGGCAGATTACACAAAGAAGAGGGATGTTGTTGTAGGTTCTCCCTTTCTGAAATTCTGTTTTCTAAGTCATTCTTGGTGTCGACTTTAAATACCTATTTTTCACTCTCAAGTTACTTCGGTACTATCAGCTTGCCTTGGTGACAGATTGCTGGAAAGTTCGCTTTTCTCCTTCACAAAGACGGCGCACCCTCTTAAACAGTCTGTTTCGTGAGTTATTAGTTTCTTTGTTATTGTATCCATACCACTCAGTGATCCAAAAAACCCTCCCACCAGGCAAGGGAAGTCTGCTTCCCCAGCTGGAGACGCAGCTCTAGCCAGCACCGGCTCTGATTTGTTCCCCTGGCCTCAGAGGGGGCACGGTGTGGTCAGCATAGAGCCCGGCAACAAAAGGGGAAGCAGGCAGGGAAGGACCTCCGAGAGCAGCTCTGCGGGTAAAAAGCGGGCTGGTAACCCGGCTCAGCGCACCCAGCTACCGGCCGAGCAGGTGCCGGGGGGGCGATGGCTCCCGGCGGCGGGCGAGGAGCCCGAAGTTAGCGCAGGGCAGGGGCCCGGCGGCCGAGAAGCGGCGGCGGGGACGCCCCATGGGCGGCCGGGCGAGCCTGCCGTGCCGAGGGAGCGCGCTGCCCCGCCGCCCATCGCCGACAGGAGAGGCCGAGACGATGGTGAAGGTACGCGGGGTTTGCTTCCTAGCCGCGGCGAGGAACGGGGGCGTCGGGACGGATTTCGCAGCCCGCCCCCCCGCCGCGTTCAAGGGACCGGGGGAAGGCGCCTGCCACCGCCGCGGGGCTCCGGGGCTGGCCGCGGGGAGCCTGCCCGAGGCTGCTCCGCACCTCCCGGCGCTGGTGGTCGGTAACTTGGGTGGCAGCAGTAATTTGGGTGAGCGTACGCAGCATCTTGGTGGCCCTTCTGGTTTGGAAGTGGGTACTGAGCGTGCAGAGCTTGGTCCGGCAGAGTGCTGCTCTGTCGCGATACTGGCCGCTGGTGACACCAGAGAAAGCGTTCGCGTTCACGCTGATGTAAATATCCACCATCGTCCTGGAATGTGCACCTAAATTGCGTTTTGGGGCAGTTATGGAAAAAATAAGTCCAAAATTGAGAATAGGTTGATAATCCTGAAGAACGTGTACCAGCTTTTCATGGGTATGAAAGTTCTATCAACTTTAAATAATTTTGGTTTAAAACCCATTTGATCTGAAGTCACAGGCTACCTTTGATTTTATAACTCAGCAAAACCAGAAAAGCTGCCAGAATAGTAGCCTCTCAGGCACAACTGCAAATTGAAAGTACCAGAATTCTCTGTAGAGCACTAGCTGACAGTCCCAGTATCACACAACTCATTCCGGAGGCGCATTCAGGCATCTCTATTTCTGGTTTATTAAGCAAACCTCCGGACCTTTGAAGTTTGATGCATTTCCTTCTGAGTTACCTCTTAAAAAATCAATTCAGCAACAGATTTAAGTTAATTTTAAGCATATGTTTAAATGTTTTTGCTAACTGGGCTCTGCATACTCTAGTAGTCTCCCTCGCACATGCTTAAGTATCTTCTCTTGTTTCAATTCCCTTTTGAAAACATACCATGTTGAAATGTTTTAGGATTAGTTTTTCAGAAATTCATGAATAATATACCACACACATGGTAAAGTGTGAATGCAAGCATTAAATTATCTTTACTGGTTTCAGTTCCCCTTTGACTATTTCATGTACGCTCTTTTGAAACTATCTCCATCATTCTTTTGTCTGACGTTTCAAACAAAGCATCTTCAAATAACAATTTTATTATAAAAAGCTGCTAAGGAAATATCGGAGTTTTCCTGCCAGAGCTGATTTCCTCTGAGCTGTAAAATGGCTAGAATTCAGTCCTAGGCAAGTGACTTTTTAAAGGGCTGTATTTTCTTCTAATTAGAATTAGAAGAAGGAACTTTATTCCATTTCAAAGCATATCCAATGATCTCTAGTGATGTCTTGATAAAGAACCATTCATTACACTGTGATCTTACCAACAATATTAAACCTAAAATTCATAATATTTTCATGTAGAGAAAAATCACTTTTTTTTTTTTTTTTTTTTTTTTTTTTTTTTTTTTTT
>NC_048894.1:53787974-53860748 GCF_011077185.1 Oxyura jamaicensis
TTTCCAGGGATTGATAAATAGCAATTTTCTACTAACTCTTAGCTCTAGAACTGTGAGTCCACTTTTAGGATATTCATGCAATATGCTTTGCTAGAAGGAACATTACTAATTTGTCACTCAGCTGGGACCAGGATTGTCTGCTCTCGCAATATCCCACCTGAAGTACTGTGCTCACCTCTGAGGCCTGTAGCATAAGAAGGACATAGAACTGTTAGAGCAGGTCCAGAGGTTCGCCATGAGGATGATTGGAGGGCTAAAGCACCTCTCCTATGAAGACAGACTGAGAAAGTTGAGGTTATCTAGCCTAGAGAAGAGAAGGTTCCAAGGAGACCTTGTAGTGGCCTCCCAGTACTTAAAAGGGGCCTACAGGAAAGATGAAGAGGGACTGTTTATCAGGGAGTGCAGTGACAAGATAAGAGGTAATGGTTTCAGACTAAAAAAGGGTAGATTTAGATTAGATATCAGGATGTTATACTTTCCTTAGCACCAGACAATAGGGATACCCATTTTTAGGAGGTTATGGGGGTTGGTAGGTAGGCTGGGAGGAGGAGAGAGACATTAGATTTAAATGAAATACTGAGTTGAATTAAAAGTATGGTGTGCATTCTTTTCTCATATATCAGCATAAATCAAGTGTTTCCTCTCTGAAAACAATTACATTTCATCATTTGAAAATTAGTATGAATTATAGGGGAAGCTGAGCCAATAATTCTCAAAAGATTGATTATAAAATGAGTTCAAATGATGGAGTAGCCTACAAAGCTGGCATAGGCTCCAATTTATGTTCCTATTATGGAACAGAAAACATATGGGAAGGATGTATTAACATCACTGGCTTTATTTTACATCTGGAACATGAAAAAGGAGTCAACAAACAACAGCTTAAAATATGTTTCCATGTTACTGAATTTCGCTTGATCTCTTCTGTCCTGGTTTCAGATATTTATTTATATGTATTTAATATAGATATTTAATACATATACATATTTAATACAGATATTTAATTATACAACAGGCCATCTGAGTTCCTACTGATGGGTGGTTGAAATAATTGTGATGTTAGACATTCTGCCTCAGAATATGCCAAGAAGTCTTAATGCAAATTTGAGGGGAAAATAACATAAATTTGACTTCATTACTTTGTTTTCGAAAGTGTTTGTTTGTTTGCTTTGTATTTTTGAAGGGGGAGTAGATTTTTCTAGTAGGATTATACAGGACAAGCATTTTTTTTCCTCTTGAAATCAAATTAAGCTAACCTAAATTTGGCACTAATACCACCGGTTTGAGATGATATCTTTTGGTTAGGTCTCCTGGGAGGTTAGTCAGCCTCTTGTGAGGGGCTGCTGTGACAGTAACTATGGAATTCCCAGTTCTTTCTGGACTGGAGTTAGGACTGAATGTCAGCATTCACCCCAGCTCAGTTTCTTTAGGCAATTACTTCCTGAGCATATTGCAGTGTTACCTGAAAACTCATTATCCTAATCTCTGCTTTTTAACCACATCTTTCAATTTATTTTTCTTGTGTATAATCCTGTAAGGGACATTGGTGAGGTCAGACTTCAGAGCAGCAACTTTTGGCATGCTTTTGGGATGCTGAGTGTGACAGATAGTTACTTGTTTGCATATAGTTTCTGATAATTTCATGTAAAGGACTGGTGTTTTTATAGCTTATAACATTTTACAGTACAAACCACCTATGTTTTGCATAGCTGTTTTCCCTCTCTCTCTCTCTCTCTCTCTCTCTTTTTTTTTTTTTTAAAGTATATCAGTCTTGCTATCTAGTATTAGCAAACAACAGTGAAAACTGAAGTGCAAAGTGAAGTAAGGTGACTTTTTCAAAGTTACTCAGCAAGCAGCATGAAAGACAACATGTTCCCTGATTCTCAGCCTAGTGCTTGTCCACTGAAGCGTATTACTTTTTAAGTAATGAGTTGCCATTCATTGTGGTTTAACCCTCCTAAGCAGCTAAGCATCACACAGCTGATTGCTCGCTTTCCCCAGATAGGACTGGAGAGAGAATCAGACAGGTAAAAGCATGGAAACTTGTGGGTGAAGATGAAGACGGCTTACTAGATAAAGCCAAAGTTGTACGTGCAAGCAAAGCAAAACAAGTTCATTTCCTGCTTTCCATCAGCAGGCAGTCATTCAGACATTTTCAGCCCCTGTTCCAATTGGAACATGTAACAGTTTATTGGGAAGGCAAACACCATCACTTAAAGTGTTTCCCCTCTCTTTCTTTACCCCAGCTTTTATTGCTGAGCGTGATGTCATATGGTATGGAATATCCCTTTGGTCAGTTTGAGTCAGTTGTCCCCTCCAGTCTGTGTCCCCTCCTAGCTTCTTCTGCACTCTTGTGCCAGCCTCATCGCTGGCAGGGTAGTATGAGAAGTAGAAAAGCCCTCGAGTCTGTGCAAGCACTGCTCAGCAACAAGTAAAACATCTGCATATTGTCAGTACCATTTTATTTTTTTTTTTAAAAAAAGAAAAAAGTCCAGAACACAACATCATATAAGCCTTTATGAAGAAAATGAACTCTGTCACAGTCAAAATCAAGACTCTTGTGCAAAGTAAGGAAAAGAGATGGTCTGAATGGATTTCCATATTATCCTATCTGTACAGTAGGCTTCCATATTTTATCTTAATATCTCTGACTCTGGGTGAAATTATGCAAATATGAGGATACTACACTACTCAGAGTGTGGTCACCAGTATCACATAGATTAACAGTCCCTCTTCTTCCAGCAGTTTTCTGGCTTCTGCTATTAAAGACTTATTTGTACAGGTGGGAAGAATAGGATGAAGACTAGTTCTTCCCAGGAAGAAATATTTTAAATAGTTTTGGATTGAATACTAAGCAAATAACAGCATTGACCCCAAGTGCCCACAAGCTCATATGTCTTTAGCATCATTTTCTTATGTTGTTATGCAACAGAAAAGTCAAGAATAAAACAAGAATCCTTAAGAATATATATATATTTTTGCCAATGTTAGATCTTCTGTGCAGGTTGCAGGCCAGTTAGGTTAATTCATATAATGGTGTCCCTGTTGCAAACATTTTAAAATACATGAGAATCTTGGGGAAGATGAGAGCTTCCTTGATGCAGACTATGTAACAGTAGGGACTGAAGTTATTTTCAAGGTTTTTCAATGCAATGTCTGGTTCTTTCAATGCAAGTTGTCTATCATATATATATATATATATATTTTTACGACCCAGAAAGGGGAAAACAAAATGGTTTTTGAAAACATCGAGCAATTTAAATTCCTGTATCAGTTAGTTTACCAGGTGGTCTCAGACAGGTGAAGTTATGCTGAAATGTAATGTCTGTTACTGGAAACAATTACATCTTCACTTCAGTATCCTGCCTTCTGTTTGACAGCTGTGAGATGTCATCTGGAAAATGGGCTGGATAGTTTTCAGTCACTTCAATCCAGTTTTTTAGTGATTCTCAGCAGGAGGGCAGTAAAGGTTTTTTAGGAAAAAAAAGGTATCTTCAAAACTTAACATAATAGTTTCTTAGAGGAATTGATAAATAAAGTAGGATTTAAAACACTTTCTCCTTCTAGAAGACTATTATGTGAAAGGTAGAAAAGAGAAAGTTTCCCAAATTGCTCAGTTATGCCCTCAACTGACGTACTGTAAGATGAACAATTTTCCCATGAAGCTTACAATAGAAAACATTTATCTGTGTATTTATTTTAGAGCTTGTGGGTTAGTTTGAGCATTGCTGCAGCTTTATAGTTTCAGAATTGTTACTTCCCACAGACTATATATGCTAAATTTTATTCTTCTAAAAGCGAACTCATTGTCAGTAATATGGGGTATCTCAATAAACAGGTTTCCTAGGTCTTGGACAGCCTTTGAATATCCATAATTCTGAAAGAATAAAAGTCTCAAAGAGATCAGTGAGGAAGAAATTAATGTGTAGATTATAAGTAGGTGCAATCTGCTTCAAATCTAGCTGGTAAAAAGCAGGGAGGTTAAATACTTTCAGTCACCCCACCACTTCATGAAGTAGATTCTTTGCACAAAAGGTTCAGTTAACAATGTATAACAGTGATGGAATTGTGGAATCACCCAAAGCAATGGTTAAAGTATCATAATTGTTATTCAAAACATGTCAGTTCTTTTATGGTATGTGGAATGAGATTCATGCTCCTTTTCCCTTTTCTTCCTCATTCTAGCTGGTCCTTCTTCCTTTCCTCAGGCCTGATGCAGGTCCCAACAGTAGAGCTCCTGCTGATTTTAATAAATATTTGAGTACTACTGATGCCTGACCAGTTCCATCCTCCCTCATGAAAAAGTAAAACATTAGCAGCATTTCCTTTTCTTCTTCTCTGCTTTTTTCATAGATAGAGAGCCATCTCTGATGATTCTGCCGTGGTTGAGTGTATACTAGGTCTGGCAGCAGAGTTCTTAATTCAACAAAGCACTTGAACATTAAGCAATTTCTAAACCTGTTCTTACACGATAAAATGCTCATATGATTATTTTTTTAAAATAAATTTCAGATATTATTTAACTATTTGGCTGAATTAAAGTTTAGGAACGTGCAGGGTTCATTACTCATTAATCCCCTTGGTGCTGGTCATAATAGAACTACATTCCCCCACCCCTGGGGTGGAGGGACAAATCAGTATAATAATACCTGTCATTATGACTTCTTACATGTTCCTCCCAGGATATAACTACTAGATACTTCCTTTTGCATCATTGCATTCTCTCAACTGTCCTTTTTGTTTTGCTTCTTCCAGTAGTTGAATATCTCAGTGAAATTTTCCATCAATTGCCTTTGCTTATTTTCTTTATTCAGAAATATTTTCTTGGTCTAAATTTGCCAAGGCAACAAATGATTTCAGCAATCAGCTTGATACAGCTAAATGGGACCTTGTTTTACCATCAGAGGCTCAGAAAACCGTGTCTCAACTTCAGGTGCTTGAACTAGGTGCCAATTACTCAATTCTAGGAACACAACATGCTGGGGTGCACCTCTTAAGATCCTAACACTAACACAAGCATTATGGGGAATGTTAGAGATTTGTGTATGTTTGCAGGGCTATGACCTTATTGAGATCACAGAGATATGATGGGATGGCTCCTATGACTGAGGTGTTGCAATGAAAAGGTACAGACTCTTCAGGAAGGATGGGCTGTTGTCTTCTTTGTGAATAGAGGATTTACATAGGAATAGCTGGAAAACGGAGCTGTGCCTGGGGACATTATTGTAGGAGTTTGCTACAGGCCACCTGACCAGGTAGAGCAAGCAGATGAGGCTCCTTGCAGACACACAGGAAAAAACTCATGTTCCCTCTGGTCTTCCTGCACCCTGGTAACTACTGGAGTAACAGCATAGCAGGACATAAGCAATCAGGAGGTTCCTGGAGTGTGTTGGTGAGAACTTCTTCCTCCATGTGATAGAGGACCCAATGAGAGGAGGCGCTGTGATAGACATCATCCTCACCAAAAAGGACAGTCTTATTGGGAATGGGAAAGTCAAAGGTAGTCTTAGCTGCAGTGACCATAAGATGGTGGAGTTAAGGATCCTGAGGGGAAGGAGGGTGAAAAGCAATATCACAACTTTGGACTTCAGGAGAGAAGACATGGATTTATTCAGAGATCTGCTTGGAAGAATCCTATGGGATAAGGCCTTGGAGGGAAGAGGGGCCAAGAAAGCTGGTTGATACTCAAGGATCAGCTCCTCCAAGATCAAGAATGGTCCATCCCAATGAGCAGAAATGCAAGGAGGCCTGTGTGGGTGAGCAAGTAGCTCCTGGCCAAACTCACAAAAAGGAAATGTACAGAGGGTGGAGACAAGAGCAGGTAGCATGGGAGGAATATAGAGATATTGTCTGAGCATAAAGGGGGAAGTTAGGAAAGCTAAAGCACAAATGGAATTGAATTTGGTCAGGAATGACAACAAGAAGGGCTTCTGTAAGTACATAGGTGACAAAAAAAAAAAAAAAAAAAAAGACAAGGGAAAATAGTGTGGGCACATTGCTTGAATGAGATGGAGGACCAAGTTACACAAAACAGGGAAAAGGCTGATGTACTGAATGCCTTCTTTGTCTCAGTCTTTACTGGCAAGACTGGCCTTCAGGAATCTTAGGGACCAGGGGGAAAGGCTGGAGTAAGAAAAATGTATGTTTGGAAGAGAATTAGGTCAGGGAATACTTGAGGTAGATCAAAAACTGGCTGACCTAGAAAGTAGTGGTCAGTGCTGCAAAGTCTAGTTGGAGGCTAGTCATTAGCAGTGTACCTCAGGGATCGATACTGGGTCCTGTCATTTTTAAGATCTTCATTAATAGTCTGGATGATGTGGTAGAGTGCACACACAGTAAATTTGCAGATAACACAAAGCTAGAGGGATTGGCTGATGTTCCAGAGTGCCATGCCCCCATCCAGAAGGACTCTGAAAGACTAGAGGGATGGGCTGACAAAAGTTTCATGCAGTTCACTAAGGGGAAGTACAAAGTCTGTACCCAGGGAGGAGCAAACTCATGCACCAGTATGGGCTGGTGACCACTGGTCTGCAAAGCAGCTTGGCAGAAAATGATGCGGGGGTTCTCATGGATCCCACATTGTGTATGAGTCAGCAATGTGCGCTTGTCACTAAGGTTAACAGTATTGCTGGCTGCATTTGACAAGGTATCACCAGTGGGTCAAGAGAGGTTGACTCACCTTCTCCTCTACTCAGTACCAAAGTACTGTGTCCATTTCTGCCCCCCAGTGCAAGAGAGACCTGGACATTCTCGAAAAAGTCCAGTGTAGAGCCACCAATATGATAGAATTGGAGCACCTCTTCTGTGAAGAAAGGCTGAGAGGGTTGGGATTGGATTGTTCAGCCTGGAAAAGAAGAGGCTCAAGGTATGAATTTTCTTAATGTCCATAAATACCTGAAGGGAGGTTGCAGAGGATGGAGATGAGCTCTTTTTAGTGGTGCCCATTGCCAGGACAAGGGGCAATTGGCACAAACTGAAACACAAGAGATTACCTCTGAACCCCAGGAAATGTTTATTTAGTGTGTGGGTGACTGAGCACTGCAACAGGTTGCCCAGAGAGCTAGTGAAGTCTCCCTCCTTGCTATCTGGATGTGGTTCTAGGCAACCTGCTCAAAGTGGCTGTGCTTAAGCAAGGGAGTTGGATCAGATGACCTCCAAATCACAGAATCACAGAATCAGAGAACTGTAGGGGTTGGAAGGGACCTCAAAAGATCATCGGGTCCAACCCCCCTGCAAAGCAGGTTCCTCAGAGCAGGCTGCCCAGGTAGGCGTCCAGACGGGCCTTGAATATCTCCAGAGAAGGAAACTCCACAACCTCTCTAGGCAGCCTGTTCCAGTGCTCCGTCACCCTCACTGCGAAGAAGTTCTTTTGCATGTTGGTGTGGAACTTCCTGTGTTCTGTCTTGCGGCCATTGCCCCTTGTCCTATCCCCACAAACCACTGAAAAGAGGTTAGCTACATCCTTCTGTCTCCTTCCCCTCAGATATTTATAGACATTGATAAGATCCCCTTTCAAAGCTCTCTTCTAACTTTGATCATTCTGTGATTTTGTGATAATAGCTGAGAATACTTCTGCCTTCACAAATCATAGGATATCCAAAATAAAACTTGCATCTAGAGTCCTAGAGTTTCATTCTCAGATGAAGAATATGGTGATCTCAGATGTCAGCTTTTTAAGTCATTTACATTCCAATTTTTCAGATTATTCACTCTCTGTCAAAACACGCTTCTTCAGCACTCTTTTTTTTTTTTTTTTTTTTTTTTTAAAAAAATGGCTGTAATAAAATAAATGGAATGGTGAAAAAGCACTTAACAACAACAACAACAAAAAACAAGCAAACCAAAACCTTACTTTGTTATCTGTGCTTTAACTGTATGTCAATATTGTGTTCTGGATAAGTGGCTCCTGGCTATCGTTTTATTACTATAAGTTACTTACAATTAAAAGCAAACACCACAACCCTTTTGGATTAGGAGAATGAATAGCTGTTAAAATTATCACAAATTAAATAGATGTGAAATATTTGAAAGAGTCAACTACCACTGTTGTTTATCAGAGCTGCTCCAGATCTGGAGAGGAAAAATCAAATGACACTTAAGCTAGCAGAATTTAATAGGTGTTCTCATTCACTCCTAGACTGTTGTGTTTTTATCTCAAAGCTTTGAGATTTCTGCCTATTATCAACCATCCATTACGCTTTCTTGTATGGACTCAAATCTCTACAATTTACCATGACAAGAGTGGCTACTTCAAGTCATGGTCAGGAGTTTAAGTCTGGTATTTCTGAACAGCTTTTGAAATCAGAGTTTATTCACAGATCCTATGTAATGACCTGCTTTGTGCATGCTTTGCTCCCTGGAAGTGCTGCTCTTAGCTCTTGGATTTGTCATGTCTCTTCTACTTACTGTGTAGATCTTCCCACTAGCCTGGGTCCAGCATGGTCATGGAGGCAGGTCCGTGCCTCTCTGAAGATGGGTAAATCCCTACTCCATCCTAATGTGTTCTGGCTTCCAACCTGAGCCAGCTGATAACATAAGGAGAGCAGTATGTCCTTGAGGTGACATTGTTTTCTAAAAACATTTTGGACTCAGTGTGCTTTAAGAAAAGTTACTAAGGTCCCAGATCCCCTTTGAAGTCACTAAAGCTAGGACACCTATGTCACTTCTTAGACACTTAAGTTTTAATGATAATCCTAATTGCACTTTTATTCCTTGGGTATGAATACAAGCAGTTTCTGTAGCAAGAATTTAGGTTTGAAAAATATTTTTACAACTAACCAGCTCATGCCTGTGTATGTGTGAGTACACGTGTGAATGTCTACACATATCCACAGTGGTTATTATTCATATATTTCAAGTTTCTTTGAAACCTCAGAATGTATTTGACAGCATGTCTAGACCATTGGTGTATTAATTCTGAGTAATGCAATATAAAGAAGTAAATCATGATCATATCGATCATGACAGAGCACACCACATAGCTGTTCATTTCCTTAGGCTGTGTTTTTAACAGTTGGTTTATGCCTTTGTATATGCTACCTTACACATGATATGAAGCCATGCCATTTCTAAGGAACTTTGGCACCTATAGAGCAAGATGTATCTTCTTTGTTCCCATATAGATTTTATAGTGGAGGAGTGTGGTAGTTTTCCTCGGGTGGGCAGCCGAGCTCCACCACAACCGCTCTCACTCCGCCTCCTCAAAGAGAAGCAGGGAGAAAATGCAGTGAAAGGGGCTCAAGGGTTGAGATAAGGATGAGGAGATCAGCACAGTAATTATTGTGACGGGCAAGACAGACTCAGCATAGGGAGATAGTATGATTTATTGCCTTTTACTAATAAGCTAGAGAAGTGAGAAACAAAGGAAAGAAACTAAAAGCACCTTCCCCCCCATCCACCCTCTTCCACCTCCTCCCCCAAGTGGCGCAGGGGAACGGGGGAATGGGGGTTATGGTCAGTCTATAGCACTTCTTCTCTGTCGCTCCTTCTCGGTCACTCTCGTCCCCTGTGCTGTGGGGTCCCACCCATGGGATGCAGTCCTTGCTGAACTGATCTGGTGTGGGCTTCCCACAGGCAGCAGTTTTTCAAGAACTGCTCCAGATATGGGTCCGTACCACCGGATCCATCCCTCGGGAGCAAACTGCTCCAACCTGGGTCCCCTATGAGCAGCAGCTTCTGCCAGGTCACCTGATCCTGACTGGTCTCCTCTCCACAGGCTGCAGCTCTGGCCCGGAATCTGTTCCGGCAGGGGTCCTCCACAGGCTGCAGTCTCCATCAGTGCAGGTCCACCTGCTCCACCATGGTCTCATCTGTTGGCTGCAGAGTGGAACCCTGCTCCACCATGGTACGCCATGGGCTGCAGGGGGACATCCTGCTTCACCATTGTCCTCACCACAGGCTGCAGGGCACTTCTGCTCCGGTGCCTGGAGCACCTCTCCTCCTTCTTCTTCACTGACCTTGGTGCCTGCAAGGCTGTTCCTCACTCACAGAATCACTGAATAGTCTAGGTTGGAAGAGACCTCCAAGATCACTGAGTCCAACCTCTGACCTAATGCTAACAAGTCCTCCACTAAACCATATCCCTAAGCTCTACATCTAAATGTCTTTTAAAGACCTCCAGGGATGGTGACTCAACCACTTCCCTGGGCAGCCTATTCCAGTGACTAACAACCCGTTCAGTAAAGAAGTTCTTCCTAATATCCAACCTAAACCTCCCCTGGCGCAATTTTAGCCCATTCCCCCTCGTCCTGTCACCAGGCACGTGGGAGAATAGACCAACCCCCACCTCGCTACAGCCTCCTCTAAGGTACCTGTAGAGTGCGATAAGGTCACCCCTGAGCCTCCTTTTCTCCAGGCTAAACAGTCCCAGCTCCCTCAGCCGCTCCTCGTAAGACTTGTTCTCCAGACCCTTCACCAGCTTCGTAGCCCTTCTCTGGACTCGCTCGAGCACCTCCATGTCCTTCTTGTAGCGAGGGGCCCAAAACTGAACGCAGTACTCGAGGTGCGGCCTCACCAGAGCCGAGTACAGGGGGACAATCACTTCCCTGGACCTGCTGGCCACGCTGTTTCTTATACAAGCCAGGATGCTGCTGGCCTTCTTGGCCGCCTGAGCTGGCACACTGCTGGCTCATATTCAGCCGACTGTCAACCAATACTCCCAGGTCCTTCTCTGCCAGGCAGCTCTCCAACCACACATCTCCCAGCCTGTAGCTCTGTTTGGGGTTGTTGGGCCCCAGGTGCAGGACCCAGCACTTGGCCTTGTTGAACTTCATACCGTTGGCCTCGGCCCATCGGTCCAGCCTATCCAGATCCTCCTGCAGAGCCTTCCTACCCTCGAGCAGATCGACACACGCACCTAACTTGGTGTCATCTGCAAACTTGCTGAGGGTGCACTCAATCCCCTCATCCAGATCATCGATGAAGATGTTAAAGAGGACTGACCCCAGTACCGAGCCCTGGGGGACTCCACTAGTGACCAGCCTCCAACTGGATTTGACTCCATTCACAACTCTCTGGGCCCGACCATCCAGCCAGTTCTTAACCCAATGAAGCGTATGCCAGTCCAAGCCATGAGCAGCCACTCCTCTCACTCTCCCAGCTGCTGTGTAGCGCAGCATTTTTTCCCCTGTCTTAAATATGCTCTCACAGAGGTGCAAAACAACATCACTTATTGTCTCAGCTCTGGTCAGCAGTGGGGCCCTTAGCAAACATGGGGCAGCTTCTAGATCCTTCTCACAGATGCCGCCCCTATGGCCCCCTGCTACCAAAACCTTGCCACGTAAACCCACTACAAGGAGCCAGGTTGGTTATTTTTTTGACTGTGAGACCTTGCAAGAACTCTGTTTAAATTGCTACATCCTGATCTCATAACTACCTAGGCCTTTTTGTACCTTCTGCATGGAGAAAACTGATATCCACAAACCTTCGCAGCACTGATCTAACCCAAATGTATCTGTGGATACACCGTGGAGGTTTTAGCCTTCCATTACACATGTAGCAAGGGTACAGACCACAGCTGATGGAAAATAGACTATAGCACCTGAGGAAACTGCTTTTGGATCTCTGCTGTTACCAATACTTGTCTGATGGTTTAGTTCAGGCACCAGGAAGACAGCTGTGTATAACATTATACGGAAAAACATAAAAGAGAATTGGGGTGATGTGTGGAAATACTAGATATCCTTTTCTTTCTCCTAGTTGATGGAGTACTGCCAGTGAAGAATCAGAGCTTGGTGTCATAAATGACCTCTTTTTTATCAAAAACAGATCTTAGGAGGGCAGAGAATGAATGTGCAGTTCAGCATCTTGCTTTTGTTTTTCATTCTTCTCTGTCATCTAGCTGCAAAACTCTAATGAAGAGCCTACCCTTAATTCTTTTTTGACAGTTATCCAAGCAATCAGAGCCAACAAATGCACTTTTAAAGTAATAGACTCTCAGAAACTAATACAAGTTTGGGACTTGAAAGAGCAAAAGGTTTTCATTATGTTTTTAAAGGAAATGTCAAGTATAAACTCTTTTTCATGTCCATATAAGCCCAACAGGCATGGAATGCCTGCTTCCTGCCGAATCTGGTATTAACTACGGCCATGACTTAAAAGGAAATTAAAACCATTTGGGCCTTTGTCCTTGAAGGCTCCCAAGTACGATTTATGAAGTCTCTTTCTAGATTTATTGTTACGTCAGTTCATGGGATTTCAGTGCAAGTATTCAGTGATCATGTTCTGGTCTTGAATGCATTGATCCAAGGGCTTTATTTAAGTATATGTGTAGTGGCATCAGGACCTAGACATGGAGGGGCATTGGGAAGGAGGCAAGAGAGAAAGAGAGATGATACTGAAGGAGATGAGTGCAGAGTTCAACCTGGAGATTTTGACCTGGATTTCATACAGCTGTAATTTTAGTGGGCAGTTCAACAAAGGGTTGTATTTTTAGCTCTTCTTGAACGTATTTGGAACTGTTATTTCTTGCATTTGTGCTTAAGCAGACTAAAGTGATACATTGCTCATAACTGCTTTTGATAAATACTGTAAGAAAATCTATAGGGACATCAAAATAAGGATAGTGAACATAGCACTTTGCTTGGCTCTTCCAGCACCATGACACCAGTAACAGTGCTAATTAAAGGAGGGCTGACGCTGTGCAGAGCTAAATCTGGTGGCTGATCCTGTTACCCTGAGGCCCTGTGGTTGTAACCTGCCTAAAGAGGAGGAAATTGAGGTTTACAGTTACTCTGACAAAAAATAGTTTATTTCATAAACTGTTCATGAGACACTTGACCCATAACTTTTCAAGGACTTATTTCCTGTTGACTTGTGGTCAGTTTTAATTGCACCAAGCGTGTCCACATCTTGGAGCAGAAGAGAATCTGTTGGCTCAAGCTGAACAAAACTTGTGGGTCGAGGTGTTTTAAAAACAGTGATCAAAAGGCAAAAGTTGTGGAACCATGTCAGAACAGTATGGGGATGGCTTTTCTTTCCTCAGCCCTATTTTGGAAATAATTTGTAGTTAGCAATGTATTTACATACATTAAGACTTTTAAGATGAGATGGTCTAGACAACAAAATGTTAAAAAAAAGGTGTGATAGGATAGCCCTTTTGTCATGAAACCATGACACGTTTCAGTTTTCTCCACAGAAAAAGGAGCAAGTTTTTAAAGTATCAGGTGGGATTTACATTCATAAAAGTAAAGATGCAAGAATCATGTTTTGAAAACTAAAAGATGTTTTGCATATTTCATCTTATTTCTCACTTGCAATCCATCTTCAAAGGCAATTCACTCTAAATATTCACAAAATGTAGAAATTATTGACCAGAACTAAGTACTTTGTTTCGTTGTGGATGGCCCCCAACTTGACAGGCAGAGGCTCTTCTCAAACAGCAGTAGGTGTGCCTTAACCAGCTCTGACTGAGATTCCACCATTGCTTGGTTCTTGTGTTCTGAAGCTGTATTGAGTTTATCAGGATAACAATATTGGAATATCATTCTAAAGCTTAGTAGATTTGAACCAACCCTGAACTGTTTTCAGCAATGTTCGAAGGCTTTAGATAGAAAATCGATTGCGTGGAACTCAGAGAACAATATTTTTAGTTTAAAATGTTTTAAACTCCTTTTAATTCCAGCTCAGATGAAGTCAGCTATAAAAGACTAGTTCACAGGATTTAAAAATATAGTTGTAAGGTTTTACTGAAAAATGGTGAGAATGAGAGAACAGAATAAGAATCATTAACCTTGCTACAAAATATGTTAAAGTGATAGTTGTTAAGAAATAGATTTAATAATTTCTTTATAATATTCATTCTCTCTGTTGCTTCTGTATGCAGTAGAAATGTTCATTAAGGAATGTTATAATTTATTAGAAAAAATAAAAGCAAGAAATAAATAAGGAGCAATAATTCTTGTCAATAGCACTACAGTTGCATTTCAATGCTATTTTCAGTGTTGTGATTAATAACGACCATAACTTTTTAGAGCTAAAAAGCTGCTTAACTGAATTCTTGCTTTCAGTACCATCATATCTCAGATGTGAGTTTAAACTAAAAACACCTTAACCTGTCAAACACTGATGGGGCAAATATGAGAACTGGAGTTTCTTCCAAAAAGTGTGTGTTCTCAGCCGATGTTTACTGAGAGGAAAGATTAAAGTTTGTGAATATTTAGTATGAAGCTGTGACCCTGACTTGAATGAGTATCAAATCACAGATGAATGGAGTGTTGGCTGCTGGATTCCTGCAAATTCTTTGAAATTCCATTTCTGACTAATGGTGAGTGGAGAAGCACATTTTGTTCTTCCTGTAATAAGTCAGAAAAAACTTGCCACAAGGCATTCCTCTACTAAAATCCTGTTGGCAGTTTGGGCTGTTGTACAAAAATTGAGAGCTAGGATTAGAGAGGAAGTCTTGCCATGAAATCCAAAAAATAAAAGGCTGAAAAATATTCCTGGTGTCACCAGGAAATGTACACTTCAAATTACTTTCATATTGTGCCCCTAAACTCCCTGAAAATCAGAGTACATTGAAAGCATTCTTCTGAAAATACTTGCACATTTTACAAATCTTTTAAGCTGGATATTGGCCTGTGGATCATATTCTCCTAGATGCTAAGAAATCTGACTCCCTCCAGTATATAAGGAAAAATTTAGAAATCGTATTACAGAAGTGTCTTTTTTCCCCCACCCCTTATACTGTGCTTTTAATTGAGAGGATAATTGGGTTCTGGACTGGAGAGGAATTTATAGTTAAATCTGACTTAATCCAAATATTAACACAATTTTCTTATTTGAAGGGGAGTATTTTTGCTTTAAGCTACATTTTAAGCAAACAAACCAAAAAATTCCTTCCTGAAAAAGTATTTAGTGTGTAAATAATTCTGATACTTTTAAAAGGCTCTCCATTTTCAACTTCCAGATTACTTTTGCCTGCTCTGTTGTAAACTATTTCTTCCAGTTTTAATATTGACCTGACAGAGTGTAGGAGCTGCAGAAATGTTCAGGGTGTTCAGCAAGACGCTAGTGACTATTCATCATACTTTCATTGAAGATAAGTTTTTAATGTCTACAGAAATTAAATTACTTAGGAAAGGAGGGGCAGCAAGGTGTTATTGCTTATAATGTGGGTTATTTTATTATTATTATTATTATTATTATTATTTTCCTGAGTCATGTTTTTGCTTTTCTAAATAAATTAAAACTGATCGTTCAAGGATCCTGTACAGAGAAAAATGAAGGAGTAGTGGACTTATTATAGGGGCCTGATTCAGCCTCATATTGCATCATTTTTCTGTGTTATTTCAGTCCTTTTTCATGGAAAAAAGGCAGAGGTTGGCTGACTAATGTAGCAGTAGTGATTGTAGGTTTTGGTAGAGACAAAAGGGGATTATCACTTCATGGTGAGAGGAGCTCTCTTCAATGAGCTCATATGCTTCCTTACATGTGTCTTAGATTTAGTTTATCTGTGTTCTAGAATATATCCCAAATAATGGTGTATAATGTCTATACTGAATATCAGACTTAGGAATCAGAGACTCCAATATCAAAATTCAGCATCAGGATATTGGATTTATATCTTATTTTTAAATGAAACTACAGGAGAACCTTATTTTGACTCCTTCAGAGGATATATATTGGTGTTAGGGACTCAGTGAATTTGAAATCCAAGTACTTTTTACCTGAAAAACTATTTTGATTATTATTATTTTTGATGTTGTTGTTATTATGTTAATGTTGTTACTATTATTTTGAAGCCATCTGTCCATCTTCTGACCAGACCAAGTAAAACAGAACTTTTTGTATGTGTGTGACCTGTAAACTAGACTGGTACTGGTAGTATCAGGTAATACTTATCTGTCCTCCTCACTTGGGTTATAGCCTATTCTTTTGGTATAGGGCCTCTGATGACTGTATTAGAGTGAGTTCCCTCTTAGACTTTTCTTAATGTTTATTTATTATTATTATTTTTAATTTTCAAAAAGCAAAGCATTTTGGCCTAATGTGGGGAGCCCATTGGCTTTGTGTCCTGATTCTTTATGTGGCTGATGGACAAGGAGAGTGAGCAGGGTGGGGGTGGTGGTGGCAGTGTGGCCAGGGCATAGCCATGCAGAGAATGCTCCCCTGGCCCACTCTGCTGCTCTCTTCCTGCCATGGTCTGGCAGATCAGCCAGCTGCAGCCCACTGGGACTGGACAGGACTAGCCTGAGACTGCCAGGCCGGGACCTCTGTGAGGTCTTGAAAGGGGTGACTGCTGCCTTATGGGCACCATGAATGTGGTTGTAAGCTCAAATAAAGGCACATCAAAGGCTGCTCATAGGCAAGGCGCTGAAAGGTGTTGCTAAAGGTTTAGGTTTCTAAAGTTTAGATCTTTTCCAACCTTTATGATTCTATAGTCCTCACTGATCTCTACAACTACCTGAAAAGAAGGTGTGGGGAGCTGGGGGTTGGTCTGTTCTCACAGATAACTAGTGATAGAACTAGAGAGAATGGCCTCAGGTTGCACCAGGGGAGGTTCAGGTTGGAAATTAGTAGACATTTCTTCTCAGAAAGAGCAGTCAGGCATTGGAATGGATTGCCCAGGGAGGTGGTGGAGTCACCGTCCCTGGGGGTGTTTAAGGAAAAATTGGACATGGTGGTTAGGGACATGGTTTAGTGGGTGATATTGGTGGTAGGGGGATGGTTGGACCAGTTGATCTTGGAGGTCTTTTCCAACCTTAATGATTCTGTGACTCTAATTTGGTATGTGATATAATCCACTCCAACCAAGCCCTGTGGCAGTGGCAGGTGCCATGGAAATAGCCATGGAAAAAATATGAAAGTCTGATTGAATTAGGTCTCACAGCTGGACACGACAGTTTTGTCAGAGAAAAATAAAGGAAAACAAGTCACATTGCTGCCTTCCTCCTATTCAGTTTTTCTCTCCACCTGCTGCAATGCACACACAGTTGCTATGGGATTGCTTGTTGTGATGCACAAATGAGTTGCTACAGGAAGTTAAAAGATATCCTCTGAAGCTGATTTTGGAGATCCTGAGAAAAGTTTCACTCAGACCAGGACCCTTTACCCAGTTGTTGGTTTGTTGGCCACTCCAGTTTTAAGAGGTTAATTTGTGTTACAAAAAAAGGAAAAGGAAAAAAAAAAGGACACTGAACTACAATGTGTTCATAAACCAGAAGGAATAAACAAATCCCATTCAATTTCTAACTAATTTTTTATTATAAATACTTGGTTTCTTTTTTTTAAAAAAAAATGACATCCTGCAGCAATTTTTTTTTTTTTTAAGTGAGAAAAAATAATTTATTCCTTCCTCTTCAGCTGTCAAAACTATAGTTTTTGAGTTACTACAGGAAGAGTATCTTAATTGTGACTTCCTCATCTGCCTGTGAGGTGGTGCGCTCCTGAAACATGCAATTTTGCTGTCATTTCAGAAATATGTAAACATGCTTTATACACTTAAAGATGCCAAGGAAGCAGATTTTTTATTTTTATTTTTCTATTTTTTTTTTATGATTACTCACAGTCTTTTGGCATTAAGAGTTAGAGAACAGGCCTGATGCATTCTGCATTCTTTAACTGCAATTATATGAACTTTGGTGAAGGATTACAAGGTTTGTACAGCAAGAGATTTTACTGATTGGTAGCTTTGCAAGTAGTCTCAGCCTTGAGTCTCTTTTAATCTCCCAAGAGAAGGAGAAACTGAATTACTGTTCCCTCTGCTTTCTTCCTACCCCATTTGTAAAACAAAGCTGCTGCTTGATTGCTCTTTTGACTTCAGTGATTGGGAGAGAGAAATAAAGAGAGGATACAGTAGGAAATGGAAGTAGGATTGAATGATTTGCATGTGGAAATTCAAAAAGGAAGGGAGAGGACAAATGAGATCTTGAACAGGAACAACCAGAATTTGGATATGAAAGTGAGGGTTGCAAAGAAAAGTGGAAAAAGTGAAACATAAAAGAAGTAGCTGAGGAAATTAGGGGGATGGAGGATAACACTGAATAAAGGGGAGAGGAAGAAAAGGATGAAAAATCAAGAAGAAAGAACCTAACACAAGCTGCATAAACTCATGTAATATGCTTGCATTAGATTACATTAATATTTATCTAAAAAATAATCCTCTAGTTTATTTAGAATCTAGGCTTTATTCAACCCATGTTGGGATTGGCTGCTACTGACTACAGAACAAATTTGAAGGCCAACTTTTAGCTGACTAAAGTATCCATAAGTGCAGGTGTTAGGGCTGCAAAGATGGTAGAAGGTCTAGAGGGCAAGATGTGTGAGGTCACTTGGTTTGTTCAGAGAAGAGCAAGCTGAGGGCTGACCTCATCATGCTCTACTGCTTCCTCATGATGGGGAGCAAAGGGGTAGGTGCTGATGTCTTTCTGGTGACTAGTGGTAGGACCTGAGGGAATGGCATGAAGCTGCGTCAGGGGAACCTCAGAATGTAGGAAAAGGTTTTTCTTTGAGTGGGTGGTTGGGTACTGGAGCAGGCTTCCCAGGGAAGTGGTCAGAGCACCAAGCCTCCTGAAGCTCGGGAAGCATTTGGACAATGCTGTCATATATGTGGCTTAATTTTTAGTGGTAGTCCTGTGTGAAGTCAGATGTTGGACTCAGTGATCCTTGTGGGTCCCTTCCAACTTGGGATATTCTAACATTCCATGTATTTCTCAGTCCCTGTTGATGTGAAATTGAGGATCAGGAACTTTTCTTTCATTTCCCTGTAAAATTCTTGAGCCTCTGAGTAGGGATCTCTGGGTAAGGAAAACGCTTGTGTATAAATAATTTTGCTAAAATGCTGTAAGTAGTCTCGGGCATTTGGGACCACTACAGAATCTAGGTTCAACTGACTCTGTGTACATTCATACTTGGAAAGTCAAAAGTATATGGTGATGTTTGCCTTGGCTGAGCTAAAGCAAAACAGCAATGTGGCTGTTGTGTAAATTTGAAAAAATAAAACACCAAAAAAAGTAGAAATATATAGAATATTTCAGAGGAAAATTAAAGGGTTAAGTACTCAAATAAAATTTTATATAGGAAATAAGAATACTTACTGCAGTATATGGCCTTAGGACTAAATACTTGGTATTCCCTTCTATCTCTGAAAACTGAACTGCACAAATTAAATGTGCAGTTGCAGATGCACAGTACATCCTAGCAGAAATTCTGAAACACACTAGCTAAAAAAGCCTTTTCTATGTTTTCTTTATGATTCCAGGCCTGTGTTCTGAGATTTTTATTATGAAGTCTGCAAAATGTGAAATTTGTGCATATGTGCTGGATCCTCCATATCGAAGGTTTGTGTAACCATTTCTGTGAACACTTCTGAAGTGTGCTTTTGTAACCCCTGTTCCCTGTGTCCTGTCTGTACAGCCAGCTGACTTAAATGCTGACCCTCATGCTGACTAAAGCTGTGGCAGTGGGTTTTGTTGCTCTGAGGAACATCACCTGAAGAATCGGGTAGGTGCAAATGCTCTGACCTGATCCTGGAGACAATAAAAATCTGACAATCATTATTAGAGGCCCTGACCAGTACATACATTTAGAAGTGAACAGATGTTTTTTGTATTGTTAGTGTACTTATATCATCTTAGTATCATCCACTGTTATAATGGAGACCGAAAGAGGAGAGACTGAAAAATTCAGCGAATATGGTACCTACCCTCCCCGGCTGTGAAGTGTAACCAACAGTTGCTTTCGCCACGAGAGGGCACTACCATCCCTTCTGGTTCATAGACATTTCCCCAAGGACCGAGTCATTTCTGGGAAATATTTTAAAGTTTTAAGAGGCAGCGTGCGTTTTAAAAATATATCAAAATGCTATCTGCTCTTTATTATAGGACGAATTAAGCCAGATTTCTTTTAAAGCTATATTTACATGCTTACATGGTTTCATAGTTGTTACCATTAAATGTTTATGATTTGGTCTCCTTTCACTATTATTCAATCCATTTAACTTTCCCTAACTAATCATCACTGCCTCTTATTTCCCTGTGTATCCTTTTGCATTCCTTTTTATCCTTATTTTTCAGGATGTGTTTTTTATTACTTATTGTAATGAAAAAAAAAAAAAAAGAATAAAACCATAACACAATCCTATAGAAACCACTTCTATTTAAGATAATGCTTATGTAACTCAGGACATAACAATATTAGGGATGTCTGTGCAATAGAAACCAGAGGCATATAATACCCAAACCCAATACATCACTACAAAAAATGCAAATATATTTTCTTTAGGTTTGTAAATGACTCCTCTGTGCCCTGTAGCTATACTAAAGATGTTTGTTACTAGAGAAGCATATTTAACTTGCAGGTTTTTCTGCTAAAAATGAATACTTAAAAGGAGAAAGTCTAGGATCTACCAAACTGCAACCTGAACAGCAATTTAATAAAGGTAATAAATAAATAAATAAATAAATAAATAAAAATGCTTCCAGGAACAGAAACATTTGTGGTAACTAGCTGTTGTAATATATCCTCCTTTTGTTTTTACCAAGTGTTCCTTTCTTCATGTGCAATCAAAGCTGGCTACACTGGTGGTGGAGGTCAGCCTTGATCAAGTGCCATGTGCTGACGAGCCTGACTTTAATTTCAATCACGCTTGCAGACATTTCAAGCTCTGCTGCAGCACTGCTGAAAGACTTGTACCAGGGGGATTGACTCTGAATGACTTGCAAGCATTGAGATCTTCAGCATTACGCCTGTTTTATTATCATTTCAGCTTGATTTACTGCTGATTTGTAACTTGCAAGCAAACTATCTCCATAAAGTAAATTGTGTCAGCAGTCAGGCTGACTCTGTTGTACAGTAAATATGCGACATTTTTGAAGCCTGTGTTCTGCAGTCTGAAGAAGCTGTTGCACACTGCCGTTAATCTTGGGGCCCTTCTCATTCCCTACCTTGGGCTCCAAGGCCATACTTAACCGTAAACAAGTGAGTCTCTATCTGCTGGTTTCCATACATTTCTGCTGTGGTTCACTGTAGCTTTTTGTGAGTCTGGTGACACACAGTCCTCAATTCATCAACATTCAAAATATTATTGAACGTTACATATTTTGTATTCAAAATACAAGTCCTCAATTCCCCTGGCACTAGCAAAGTAGCGGCAAAACATTAGAAATGGCATGTTCAGCACTGACAAAATGACTCTTGTCTCAAATGTCATAGTTATCTTCATAATCCAGAGAAAATGAGTGAGAGGCAGAAAAGCTTCTCTTTCCTCAGGTGTACTTGTAATTTGCCAGTCTTGGTCAATGCAACACACAAACATGGGCAGTGCAGATTTCATTCAAAGTATGCTATTTAATGCTTACTTCTGCTTATAACATGAAGAAAAAGAAATGGGGATAATTTTTATTAGCACAGAGATCAATCAGAGGATTTCAGCTGTCTTATACTCTCCCAGGTTTTCACCCAACTTCTAGCTGTGCCATTCTGACCCTGAGGGACAGATAGTAAGGCAGAATGGGTAGGGAGAAACCTCTGCTGACCAGGAATAGGGTGATTAATTGAGTTGTGCCATGGTACATTCCAGGGCAACTGACAGGAGGAAGGGGGATAGGACAAATTTTTGCCAGGTCCATGAAAGGCAAAACTGTGCTGTTAATATGCATCCCTTTTACCACCTAAGGACAATAATAAGTTTGAATCCAGCTCTGGCAAACACATTTTTTTCTCTTTTGTCCTTCAGATGCTGAAACGTGTTTCTGTACTGTAGTGGGGTGGCATTTAAATTGAATGCCCTTTGGTTTACAAAAGGAGGAAAGATAAATAGCAAGTGCATTTAAAACAAGCAGCAAATTTATTAGAACTGTTTTCTGTGCTTTAGTCTTGGGGTCAGTCTCCTGAATGGATTTTTTGACAAATAAGGATGTGCTCCATGATTGTGTTCTTTTGATGGAAGCATATATAGTTTTCATCTTCCACCTAACTCCTGTTTGCGGGAAACTTGAAGGAACTATCATAAGGCCTTCTTATGCTTTGGCCAGGATTGAAGTTACCAAATTAAAAAACAGCTAGGGAAGAAACTAAAGACAGAGATCTAAAGCACGTAGATTTCTGTACACACAAGTAATAGCTAGGAAACCAAGCTAAAAATAAAAGAAAAAAGACAAATGTGTTTTGTAAGACTACCATAGCATACTTTCTTGCAGTTAATTGTTCAGTATGTGCCACCTCTCACACTACAGTTTGCTGTGAAATTACAGCTTTTCACAAGCATTAATCAAGCACATGTTTTCTAGTAAGCTAGATGGCTTCTGGAATAAATGAACAGCCAAAGCTGAGCCAGAAAAGTCTGCCAAACTTGCATGAGGATGCTCTGTCACAGACATGTTTAAAAACCTCAGTTTTTAGCAATTCAGATTCCACCAAGAAGTGTTTTTTAAATTATTATTATTTTTTATTATTCTTAAAGGCATATATATAAATTAAACACGTGTATCTTTTTTTTTTTTTTTTTTTTTTCATGATAATTAACTCTCTCGTATTGTTGAACATTTGGTAAAGGTCACACAGGCAACAGGCAAAAGTACTGTTGAAATCTTTATTTTACTATAAAACTTCAAGTAACCTTATTTTAACCATTCTAGCTAATTATTAAAGACAGCGAATGATTCACCTTTTGAGGTAGGTGGCATTTGTCCTGCCTATCCATCATGGAGAAGAAAGTTGTTCAGTGATTACTGAAAACACAACTGAAACTGTGCTTATTTAGCAATTTCCGCAATTTCATCAGAATGCTGAAATTTCATCGGAATGGCCAAACAAGGTTGAATAGGCTAGGTCTGTGATGTTAGAATTAACCTCTATTCATCAGTCTCTGCTGTTGGAAGTACCTGAGCATAATAGTGCTAGGATACTAGCATTTGTATTGCTGATTAAACCTTACACTGTGTGGTGGTTTTACTCGAGTGGGCAGCTGGGCTCCACCACAACTGCTCTCTCACTCCTCCCCCCCGCCTCAAAGAGGATGGGGGAGAAATGGCAACACACAGAGCTCAAGGTTTGAGATGAGAATAATTTAATTAAAGGGCAAGGGAATGGGGAGAAAAAGAAACAGAAGAAACAACAAGGCCGCACAGAGAGAAAGGGGAAAAAAGTTATTCTCTACTTCCCATCAACAAGCGACATTCGGCCACGTCCTGGGAAGCAGGGCCTCAAAACACGTAGCAGTTGTTCAGGAAGACCACCCTCCCCAATGAGAGCCCCCCATTTTATTGCTGAGTGTGACATCAGGTGTTATGGAATATCCCTTTGGTTGGTTTAGGTCAGCTGCCCTGGTGATGTCCCCTCCCCATCACTTGCCCACCCCCAGCCTGCTGGCTCCTGGGGGCCTGGAAGGAGTTCTGATGTTGTGCCAGCACTATGCAGCAACAGACACAACACTGGAGTGATACCAGTGCTGTTCCAGCTACGAGTGCAGAGCACAGCACTGTGTGGGCTGCTGCAGGGAAAGGTGACTCCATCCCAGACAAACCCAACACACCCTGGGATCCTATCCAAGGAAAAGAAAGTAACTTTCCTCAGAAGAAGAGCATTCTCTCTCTTAGAGAGAATGTACCATTTTCAGGTATGCCGTTACAAAGTGCTGAACATGAGATCTCCCTTCCTTTTCTATACCTATAAATTACAGAGCAATATCTAATAAAGTTCTGCAGGGCACAGGAGTTACAACTGCATGATGTGCACACTTGAGGTTTCTGTGGCCACATTTGCAAACAATGAAGTGTTTTTATCTTGCTTCCTTTGGGGAACAACTTTTGTGTAATCTGGTTCAATGGTACAAGTATGTGTGTGTATACACACAATTTATCCCGAGGCAGAAATATGAATGAATTGTTAAAGGTCAATGGTTGCCTGGTGGCTGAACCAATGGTAAAAGACCCTCTTCTAATAGGCCAAAGTGCTTTAATTTCTTGGTTATGTTCACTCACATAAGTTACTGGAATGTGGATGAAAAATCCTCTCGAAGGTTCTTAAAACACTAAGTGTAACGTATCTCTGACGTGCTTGCTGCTCATATTGTAACTTACTCCTAGCATGCATTGTTATCCTGATAACTTAGCTTCAGGTGGTCTCTGAAGTCATAAACTCACCAGTGTGATTTCAAAATACAATCTCTGGTGTGTTTTGATTTGCTTGTTTTGTGTTATGGGGACTGTTTAAAACTGAATCTTAGAAGTTCACCAAGTTTCATTTTCTAAAACTTCTCCAGATGAGAATCACAGCTGTGAGTGTTACAAGAGAAGTGGAACAGCCTTGGAAAGAACAGTCACAAAAGGCTGTCTCGTAGTTGTGCTACCACAGTTGTCTGCTATTGCAGCAGGCAGAGGAATGATCCAGAATAGGCACAGGCTTCATAGAGCTTGAAAGAGAATTTCCCCTCCTGAACAAGAGATTTGAGTATGAGCTAACTTCCCTTATTTTAGGCTTAGCTCTCTTCTCCACAGTGAAGAAACAAAAACTACCAGGTCTATTTCAGTGGTGGAATAAGGAGGGAGCAAGAAGATCAGTCAGTTTAAATTTGATTTACGTGGGCTATTCTGCACAAATTCTGCTTTTGTAAAGTTGGGAGTTGTTTTAAAAAAACACCCCCCTTTCTGAACTGCCGGGACACTGCTGACAAGGCCTCGGAGCAGGCAGAAGCCCCCCGCTTTCTCTCTGAGGCGCTCGGCCCCGGGACTGAGGCGCCCCGCGGCGGAGCAGGGGGGATGGCGGCGGGCCCGAGGTGCTGGGAGCGAGGCGGCCGCCAGGCTGCGGCAGCCCTCGCGAGAGCGGCTGACGGGGCTGGCGGAACCGGGAGCGGCCCCCTCCCGCCCCCTCGTACAGGGGCGGCCCCTGGGAAGACGGGGGGAGAAGGATGCGCAGTAGTTCGCGCCGGGAGAGCCCAGGAGCTTGGGCATCTCGATTGGGAGCCGTGGTTTCCAGACATGGCTTCTCAGAGCTCGGCACCTTCCACAGGCAACGCCGCCTCCAAGCCAGAGCTCCGGGGCGAACACGCTGGCCCCAGGTGTTGGGCTGCAGAGTGTGCCCTACTCTTAGGCCAGCAAAACTGCCTTCCCCCGTCCATCCTCTTCCACCTCCTCCCCCTGAGCGGTGCAAAGGAAGGGGGATTGCGGACAGTCTATAGCACTTCTCTGCCGCGCCTTCACCACCAGCCTGTTCCCCTGCTCCCCGTGGGGTCCCTCCCACGGGATGCCGTCCTTTCTGAACTGAGCCTTCAGGGGCTGCCCACAGGCAGCAGCTCTTCAAGAACTGCTCCAAGTATGGGTCTGTACCATGGGGTCCATCCGTCAGGATCAAACTGCTCCAATCTGGGTCCCCCACGGGCAGCTGCTCCTGACAGGTCACCTGTTCTGAATGGTCCCCTCCCCACGGGCTGCAATTCCATCCCTGTGTCTGCTCCAGTGGGGGTTCTCCATGGCCACATCCACCTGCTCCACCGGGGGCTCCTCCACGGGAGGGCTGCAGCGTGGAGATCTGCTCCGTGTGGGACCCATGGGCTGCAAGGGCACAGCCTGCTCCACCAGGGGCCTCTCCACAGGCTGCAGGGGAACTGCTGCTGCCTGCCTGGAGCACCTCCTGCCGTCCTGCTGCACTGACCTTGGTGTCTGCAAGGCTGTTTCTCATTCCTCACTCTCCCAGCTGCTGTTGTGCAGTAGGTTTTTTTTTTTTTTTTCTTTTTTTTTTTTTTTTCTTAAATATGCTTTCACAGAAGTACAAACAGCTTCACTTACTGGCTCAGTTCTGGGCAGCGTCAGACCACTTTGGAGCTCTACATGTACATGTATTGGAGCAATACATGAACAGGAAAAGGAGAACTAAGGAGAATCCTTTATTGGATGTGGGGGGAACATAGTGACGAGATGAGGAAGAGGCTGAGGTAGTTAATGCCTTCTTTGCCTCAGTCTTTAGCAGTAAGACCTGTTGTTCTCTGGGTACCCAGCCACGTGAGCTGGTAGATAGGGATGGGGACCATAATCCATGAGGAGCATAATCCATGAGGAATGGTTAGCAACCTACTACTCCACTTAGATGTATGCAAGTCTATGGGCCAAGTGGGATTCACTCGAGGGTACTGAGGGAGCTGGCGGAAATGCTCGCCAAGATGCTTTCCATCATTTATCACTAGTCCTGGCTCTCAGAGGAGGTCCCAGTCAACTGGCAGCTAGCAAATGTGATGACCAGATGATGATCTACTAGAAGGGCCAGAAGGAGGATCCAGGAAACTACACACCTGTCAGTCTAACCTCGGTGTGGGGGCAGCTCATGGAGCAGATTATCCTGAGTACCATCACACAACACTTACCGGACAACCAGGTGATCAGGCCCAGTCAGCATGGGTTTATGAATGGCAAGTCCTGCTTGAGGAACCTGATCTCCTTAGTGACATGCTCATTGGATGCTCTGTGGATGATGGAAAGGCTGTGGATATAGTCTACCTATACTTCAGAAAGGCTTTTGACACCATTTCCCACAGAATTCTCCTGAAGAAGCTGGCTGCTCAAAGCTTGGAGAGGTGTACGTTTTGTTGGATTAAAAACTAACTGGGCAGATGAGCCCAAAGAATCGTGGTGAATGGAGTTAAATCCATCTGGAGTCCAGTATGAGTGGTGTCTCCCAGGGCTCAGTACTGGGGCCAGTTCTCTTCAACATTCTTATCAATGATCTGGACAAGGGGATTGAGTGCACCCTCAGTAAGTTTGTAAATAACGGTAAGTTAGCATGAGTGGTGATCTGCTCAAGGGTAGGAGGGCTCTGCAAATGGATCTGGATAGGCTGGACTGATGGGCCAAGGCCAACTGTATGAGGTTCAACAAATCTAAGTGCCAGGTCCTGCACGTGGGGCACAACAACCCTATGCAAAAAGATAGGCTGGGGGAAGAGTGGCTGGAAAGCTGCCTGGAGGAAAGGGACCTGGTGGTATTAGTTGTTAATTGTTTGAATGTAAGTCAGCAGTGTGCTCAGGTGGCCAAGAAGGCCAACAGCATCCTGGCTTGTATCAGAAAAAGTGTGGCCAGCAGGACTAGGTAAGAGATTGTCCCTCTGTACTTGGCTCTGGTGAGGCTGCACCTTGAATAGAGTGTGCAGTTTTGGGCCCCTCAGGCATCAAGGGGTTGGAGTGTGTCTAAGAAGGGCAATGAAGTTGGTGAAGGGCCTAGCAAACAAGTCTTATGAGAAACTGCTGAGGGAGCTGGGGTTGTTAAGCTTGGAGAAGAGAAGGATCAGGGGAGTCCTTATCACACTCTACAATTACCTTAAAGGAGGCTATATAGCAAGGTGGGGATCAATCTTTTCTCCCAAGCACCAAGTGATAAAATGAGTAGAAATGGCCTCAAGTTGCACTAGAAGATATATTGGATATTAGGAGAAATTTCTTTACTGAAAGGGTTGTGAAGTATTGGAATAGGCTGCCCAGGGAAGTAGTTGAGTCACCATCCCTGTAGGTCTTCAAGAAACACGTAAATTTAGAACTTAGTAGTATGGTTTAGTGGTCGACTTTAGTACTAGGTTAAAGGTTGGACTAGATTATCTTAGTGGTGTTTTCCAACCTGAATGATTCTATGATTCTGTGTAGTATAAGAGTAGTTCTGTGTGTGTGGATGATGTTGTTTAAATAGGTGAGATGCCTGTACTGGCAAAGGATCCTCTTTGGGATGGTGTAAACCAAATCAGTAAGAGGAAGCCATGTTAGCATAAGTGGATCAAAAGTGCTAGGTAGCACAAATCAGTGGTAGCACAAGCTCTGTCCAGTAAGTTAAGGGCTTCCTCAATGGATCTAGAAACAGTTCATGCTAGAACTTCCTGCCACTTAGTATGAATAGTATTGCTGTCTCTATTGTGTTACAGTGGCATAAACTTACAAGTAGGCACAAAGCAACTTTTCAGAACCTTCTGCTGGGAATGCTGAATTGTAAGTTGTTTTATTTTGACCCTTGCTGAGTACAGCAATAGGACAATATGAGTACCAAAAATGCAGTTAAACTTTGAAAACATTCTTGATCTCTATGATAAAGATTTCTATGAAAGAATTTTTTGTCTTCTATCCTAAATTTTTCTTGGCAGATACTATGCTGAGATTTGGTATTGCACAAGTAGGTGTTTTGATCCCGTGTATTTTGTAGTTGCTGCTATGCCAAAATTTTTCATCCTTCTCACTCTACTCCAGGAGTTTTTGTCTGTCTTGCAGAGTTGAATGGAAGTCTTGGAAAGCCACAAAGACTTGCTTGTGTCTCTTGTTCACACATAATAATGCTGTTTCTCTGTTCTATTCTGTTATAGCTATTGGGAGAGTTTTTTCTTAATTCATTGTGGCTTCATTTATGTAACTGCAACTCTCCTGAAGCCACTGCACAATGCATGCCCTTCCCAAAACTGAAATTGGCATCTCCCCCTCTCCACATCTGATAAAAAGTGGGAAGGAAAGGGCTATTTTTATTATTTATAAACATTGGAGTGTGAAGTAAAGGGGAAAGGATATAGGTGTTTCAAACAGGATTTGGTGCCTGCCCCCTGGAGGCAGACATCTGTCAACTCACAGTAAGGTGTTTTTACAGGAAAGTTGGTCTTGTTGGATCTCCCTTTCATAATGTACATTTACAGGTCAGGTTCTATTCTTTACGAGCTCCTCTTTGAATCATGCCATTGAACTAGAAAGCAGACATCAGATTCCCTAAGAAGAGTAACTATTAGCTCTACAATCTAAGTGAATGGTAGATGAGCTGTTCAAATCCTGAATGCTTTTGTACAGCTGACATTTTAGTGGAAGCTAAGACAACTTCCTTAAATTGGAAATAGTATGTAGGTTTGTAAAAAGGACCAAGGCAATACTGGGGTCGTTGGACAAAGATGTAGGCTCCTTAGGCCACTGCTATTGGTTTTATGTATTACAGAGACAGCATACTATGCTTAAGAAGGGATAACTATAAGGAAATGTCAGGTGAAATTAATTTCCTTTTAATCATATTTAAAGAGTGTGGCTCTATCTACCCTTATCTAAAGAATCTTATTTTCAAAGTAATGTCTGAAAAGCTAAGGAAAAGCCAGTCCTCTGGCTATATATTCTTGAAATCAGTGGTGGCTAACCTGCAGTCCACAAAGGGTCTAAACGGGCATATAAGCTTGTGGTTACTCATGTGCAAGGAATTGTATGGCTTCACTGACACTTCATAACTGATACTAGTGGACCGTGACTGGGAGGTGAGTTGCATATGCACAGACTTGGAGAAAGCTTGATTTCTTTCTTGATTCAAGGAAATCAACACATCTCCACTAAAAATTAAGGTGTTTGTAGAATCATAGAATCAAAGAATGTTTTTGACTGTTTTTTCTGCCTCCTCTGCCTAACTTCTTGCATGTCAGGATTGAGAGAGCTCTTGTGCCCAATAAAAATGTCTTTACCACCCCGATCTCATTTGCTCCTTTATCTCTGAGGACAGTTTCCCAAGGGATCTCACACACTAGTGCCATAACCAGCCAAAAATATGCCTTTCTGAGACTTAGTGTCTTGACTCTACTTTCTGCCCATCCTGTAACCCTCAAGACTGAGAATTCTACCAGGGCATGATCACTGCAGCCCATGCTGCTTCCAGTCTTGACCTCTCTGATAAGTTCTTCTGCATTCAGTTTTTCATAGTTTTCCAGCTGTGCAGTGACTACCAGCTCCTTTTGTTTGTTACCCATGCTGTGTGCATTTGTATAGAGGCATTTCATGTGGGCCTTCAGCTGCCTCACCTTTTTGACAGAATGTTTTTTGGGGGGTTGGGGAGCATTCCTCACTATTCCAGTAGGTACACCCTTCTATCCTGTTGCTCATGTGTGAATTTCATGGTTTACAGCCTCAGTTTCCAGGTTCATTAGTTTAAAGCATAATGTACTAAGTGAGCCAATCTGCCAGTGAAGATTTTCCTTCCTTTAGTAGATGGGTAGATCCCATCTCTCCCCAGTAATCTGTATTTGTTGAAGTACCTTCCATGATCATAGAAGCCAAAGCCCTGTCATTGACACCAGTCACGTTAGTCTGCATGATGCATCAACTTCTGCCCTCACCTCTGCTTCTAGCTGGCAAAACAGAGGAGAAAACCACCTGGGCCCCCACTCTGTTCACTTGGGACTCTAGGACACTGAAGTCCTGCTTGACATTGCCCAGGCTATGCTGTGCTATATATCTCTCTATATAAACACGTACATACATACATATATATATTTATGTTGTTCACAGGCACACAACATGTACAGCAGTTTCTGTCTCAAAGTTGTTTTCTCAAAAAACAAAACCAAACAAAACAGCAAAATCGTTTGTCATGGGCAAGGCACAGAATCACCAGCCGTACCAGTCAGAATACAGAGTACTGAAGGCCGTAGGTCTCTGGTGGCAGAGAAAAGTGCAGTGAAGCACTGGCAAGGTCTCCAGAAGTTCTGTGGGGAAACTTCAGGGAGTTGAGTCTCTTCAACACAGGGAGCCGAGCACATACATGCACTGGGGGAGGTGTGTAATTGCTGGACTAAGTGGTTTAGAATGGATAACCATGGAATATCACAGAATCACAGAATTTCCAGGTTGGAAGAGACCTCAAGATCATCAAGTCCAACCTCTAACCTAACACCAACAGTCCCCACTAAACCATATCCCTAAGCTCTACATCTAAACGTCTTTTGAAGACTTCCAGGGATGGTGACTCCACCACCTCCCTGGGCAGCCTGTTCCAATGCCTCACAACCCTTTCAGTAAAGAAGCTCTTCCTAACATCTGACCTAAAACTCCCCTGGCGCAACTTTAGCCCATTCCCCCTCATCCTGTCACCAGGCACGTGGGAGAACAGGCCAACCCCCACCTCTCTACAGCCTCCTTTAAGGTATCTGTAGAGAGCGATAAGGTCGCCCCTGAGCCTCCTCTTCTCCAGGCTGAACAAGCCTCAGCCGCTCCTCGTAGGACTTGTTCTCCAGGCCCCTCACCAGCTTCGTCGCCCTTCTTTGGACCCGCTCAAGCACCTCGATGTCCTTCTTGTAGCGAGGGGCCCAAAACTGAACACAGTACTCGAGGTACGGCCTCACCAGAGCCGAGTACAGGGGGACAATCACCTCCCTAGCCCTGCTGGTCACACTATTTCTGATACAAGCCAGGATGCTGCTGGCCTTCTTGGCCACCTGAGCACACTGCTGGCTCATCATATTCAGCCGACTGTCAACCAATACTCCCAGGTCCTTCTCTGCCAGGCAGCTTTCTAACCACACATCTCCCAGCCTGTAGCTCTGTTTGGGGTTGTTGGGCCCCAGGTGCAGGACCCGGCACTTGGCCTTGTTGAACTTCATGCAGTTGACCCCAGCTCATCGGTCCAGCCTATCCAGATCCTCCTGCAGAGCCTTCCTACCCTCGAGCAGATCGACACACGCACCTAACTTGGTGTCATCTGCAAACTTACTGAGGGTGCACTCAATGCCCTCGTCCAGATCATTGATGAAGATGTTAAAGAGGACCGGCCCCAGCACCGAGCCCTGGGGGACGCCACTAGTGACTGGCCTCCAACTGGATTTGACTCCATTTAGCACAACTCTCTGGGCCCGGCTATCCAGCCAGTTTCTAACCCAACGAAGCGTGCGCCAGTCCAAGCCAAGAGCAGCCAGTTTCTTGAGGAGAATGCTGTGGGAGACGGTGTCAAAAGCCTTGCTGAAGTCAAGGTAGACCACATCCACAGCCTTTCCCTCGTCCACCCAGCGCGACACTTTGTCATAGAAGGAGATCAGGTTCGTCAAGCAGGACCTGCCTTCCATAAACCCATGCTGACTGGGCCTGATCGCCTGCTTGCCCTTCAAGTGCCGCATGATGACTCCCAAGAGGATCTGCTCCATGAGCTTCCCTGGTACTGAGGTCAAACTGACAGGCCTGTAGTTCCCCGGGTCAGCCCTCCGGCCCTTCTTGTAGATGGGCGTCACATTCGCTAGCCGCCAGTCAGCTGGGACCTCCCCCGATAGCCAGGACTGCTGATAAATGATGGATAGTGGCTTGGCCAGCTCCTCTGCCAGTTCTCTCAGTACCCTTGGGTGGATCCCATCCGGCCCCATCGACTTGTGCACATCCAAGTGCCGTAGCAGGTCACCAACCAGTTCTTCGTGGATGGTGAGGGCCACATCCTGCTCCCCATCCCCTTCCACCAGCTCAGGGTACTGGGAATCCAGAGAACAACCGGTATTGCCGCTAAAGGCTGAGGCAAAGAAGGCATTGAGCACTTCTGCCTTTTCCTCATCTCTTGTAACTAAGTTTCCCCCTGCATCCAGTAAAGGATGGAGATTCTCCTTTGTCCTCCTTTTTGTGTTGATGTATTTATAAAAGTGTTTTTTGTTATCTTTAACGGCAGTAGCCAGATTGAGCTCCAGATGAGCTTTGGCCTTCCTAATTTTGTCCCTGCACAGCCTCGCTACATCCTTATAGGATGGAGGACCCTAGTGGCCAGCCCACTTTTCCAAAGATTATAAACCCTCTTTTTTCTCCTAAGCTCAAGCCACAGTTCTCTGTTCAGCCAGGCTGGTCTTCTTCCCCGCTGGCTCATCTTTGGGCACATGGGAACAGACCGCTCCTGCGCCATTAGGATTTGCCTCTTGAAGAGCGCCCAGCCTTCCTGGACCCCTCTGCCCTTCAGAACCGCCTCCCAAGGGACTCTACCAACCAGTGTCCTGAGCAGCCCAAAGTCAGCTCTCCGAAAGTCCAGTACAGTGGTTTTACTGGTTCCCTTCCTGGCCTCGCCAAGAATAGTGAACTCCACCATTTCGTGGTCACTCTGCCCAAGACAGCTCCCGACAATCACATCCTCCACCAGTCCTTCTCTGTTTGTGAAGAGAAGGTCTAGCGGGGCACCACCCCTGGTAGGCTCACTAATCAGCTGCGTCAGGAAGCTATCTTCCACTTTCTCCAGAAACCTCCTAGACTGCTTTCTCTGGGCTGTGTTGTGCTTCCAGATATATGTGCGTGATATATGTGTGTTGTGCTTCCAGAATATGTGCGTGATTTCCCCCCAGAAATCCCCTGTACACTGTTCTGAGCCGGATCCTATCTTGCCGTGTGGAGGAGGGAGGTTAAGGAGGAGAAATATATCACTTTGAAGCTGCCATCAGTGCTAAGGGTACACAGAGTGATGCACTGAGGCTTGGTAAGGCCTGTTATGACATCATGTTCTCAGTTCTCTGTTTTCTTCAACTTTCGGTAGCCACTTGCGGCAATTGTATGCTCTGCACTAAACTTCCAGTCACATTGCACTGAGTATATGATACATGGTGTTTGATTCTTCATTGCCTTCCATCACAACGTTTGAAGGATTGTGCAATTGATGCCTATGAGTAGAACTTCTGTCCAAGTCCTATGAGAGGAACTGAGTTCTGAGAAGAGTAAAAAGCAGCAACTATTATTTTTCATTTAATTCTCTTTCCTTCCAACTGCATCAACACTTGGCTTACCTCACTCAGTACCACCAGACTTGTGTTGAAAACATCTTTTGGAGTCTGAGTTTTTTCTGGAATATAGTAATGGTAGCATATGTTATACAAAATACCAGTTTTATAGTGCATCAGAGGCTTTTTTACAGCCTTCACAATTTCGGTTTTAAACTTGCCAATTGTAGTGGTTCTCACTGTAGTTTCTTAACGCTTTTTTGTTGTTCTGGAAAAAAAAAAAAAAAAAAAAGGAGGAACAGTTCTAGGAAACTGGAGAATAGCAAAAAGTTTATCAGATAATATTAAGTGCCAGGAAATATTTGTCATATCACAAGTCATTAAGTATTGGATGACATGAGTATTTGCATGTATCCTACTCATTGTACCATAATGTAAATGAGCCTACCTTAAAAACTGTGTAGTCCTAGCATGCCTATACTATCCTGTAGTGGGCAATGTAGACATGCCCTTCTGCCTTGCAAGCAGATAACTTCCAAAAATACATTTGTTTATTATGAAAATGTGATACTTTAATAGAAGGAGAAAATGTTGTAGATACTGTGCAAGGTATTTGTCCTTACCTATGTTTCATAAAGAATCAGAGCAGCAAATGATAATTAGATTAAAGGTAAATTTTCCTCAATGCACTGAAGGTATGGACTGAGTTATTCATATGTTTTACAGAGATTTTGTGTTTCTCTTTTGTTACTCATTTTGACATTCATACCAGCTGAATGTTTCAGAAGGTCGGTGCATACTGATATTTCATGTTGCTGCACCTGTAACACACCACTAGTATGTTTGATGAGCCAACAGATTTAACATGAGCTTTTTGACTATCACAGACATGTTCGGTACAAGGAAGTTGATGTTGGAAAACAGATCATATGGGTTGATTCCTAGAACATATAACAGGGCATTAAATAGGGTTAGTTGGTGCAGTGGCTTGAGAATGTGAAATTGTGGCTTAATGCTCACAGCTGTATGGATTTGTTTTACTGAAAATGAAAGAAAACAATAAAGCCTATTTATCACGGAACCCCACTTTTTCTTGTTGCAAATGAAAACATAAGCACTGTTAATTTCTGCCTTTTTTTTTTTTGAACTGATTGCTCTTGGAAAAAATGTTAAGACCTGAAGTCCTGGCTAAGTTCAAAATTGTTTCTTATTATCTTTTGTTAAGATTAAGCTAGCATCTGAGTTTGTTTCCTAGCAGTCTTCTCCAAAAGAGTGCAGTCAGTTTCATAAATTGCCTGACTTGCAGATGTATACAAAAATCCCCTGATTTAAACTGCTTATGTGGCAAAATAATGCCAATTTTGTAGTACTGAGGTACAGATTTTTTTTTTTTTTTTTGTATTTGCATAGCAATCAACAAACCACAGATGTACAAATGTTCTGTTCTCCTGAAGGAACAGATTGTTTTGCTTCATGTCAGATTTAAGAAAATCAGAGCTGATCAATTGGATAGTCTCTTGCAGTACCATCTGGAGGGATTTTTGTATAATTATTGCTATGAAGTACTTTTCTTGTTTTATAACTCACTCATTCTAAAATACTCTAACTGAAAGGTAAAGCTTTACTATATTTGTTATCACAGGAAAAGGCCTTAGAAAAGAAGGGTAAAATAGTATGGTAGCAAAGTAAGTGTTGCATGAAGAATAGTGAGCCTGTAGTACAGATTGGGGTTTAGCGGTTGTTCAAGCCAAATTGCAGAGCTGTTGGGGAGACATTTATGAAGTGCTGTAACTTCTTACGCTACTATTGATGCTACATAGCTTAAAGCTATTACAGAAGCTCCAAATAAACTATTCTTTAATAATCTCTGACACTGAAGTCGGATTACAAACATGCATTAAGTGGTCTACTTTGAAAAAGCGTACCAAAGTTT
Source organism: Oxyura jamaicensis (assembly GCF_011077185.1). Taxonomy (NCBI): domain Eukaryota; kingdom Metazoa; phylum Chordata; class Aves; order Anseriformes; family Anatidae; genus Oxyura; species Oxyura jamaicensis. The sequence continues at coordinate 53,823,274 of NC_048894.1, forward strand.
AGGAGCCTTGCTGAAGGGAAGGTTTGTATCTGTGAAGTAATCTTGGCACCAGATATGCATCTGTATGCCTTATGAGTAGTTATAAACATAGTATATATCATCAATGTATATATCTTATGCACATGAAAAAAATCTGGTTTGGTCTGGAAATGTGATATTTAAACCTAAGAGCAACAGGTAAATAGTGCTGAATACCTGGGTTTCTACATAGCATGGTCTCCAGGTTCTTGTTTGTTGATGAGTATTCTACGGTTAGTTTTGGCTCAGTGATGATCAAATAAGCAGTCTCACTGCATTCTGATTTAAAAGCTTTATTCAGGTAACTGAAACATCAGTCAAATTTGGCTGCTTCTGTAGATACATTAAGAATAAAACACCATTCTAAATCAGGAGCAAAAGACCGTCAGCGTGCAAAAGATATGAGTCACACAGGTATTTTCTGTTACTGCATTCATTGGACTTGATATCAAGTATTTGTGGTGTCATTAAAGTACAACACTAGCCTATTTGCATTAGGTTAGTTTAGCAACTCCCTTCACACAGCAGATGCCTTGATTCAGCGGTGTGTATCTGAGATGAGTGTTTAACTTAGTCAGACTACACCTTTGTGTAGGGTCAGATACATTTAAAGCACTTTAAAACAAACACAGATTTTTCCACTCCTTTTGAATTGTCCCCTATTCCTAGTAAAGGGAGAAGGGGTGAAATTCAGAATATAGAAGTGATAATTATGGATTTAAACGTATAAGGAGATAGTATTTGTCAAGGCTGTGTGTTATAAAATGTAAAGAACATACAGTTATACCAAGCTAGTGCTGTGGCAGTAACCCTACGTAAACTTCCTGACAGTTTGATGGTGACTCTTCACATAGCATTGCAGCTGGTATGCAAAAATAAATATATATATTTTTTGCTAGTGCCATTTATATGCAAAAACACATTAATCTAGAAGCAGATGTCTGCATATACATGAAGTATTGCCAAAGTTCAAGCATTTCAAAGTCATGTGTCAGAGTGCTGAACCACAGAATATTTTTTTTTTTTTTTTAATATAATAATTTCTGCTTTCTATTCTTGGAGTTCAGGCCTTGAAAATTTGGCATGAAAGTCTGAAACTGGTTGTAATACTTTTCTTTCCCCCCCCCCCCCCCCCCCTTTTTTTTTTTTAAGGTCCAGTGAAATTTTCTGGTAATAACACGATCCATGTGATGGGGCTTTGAGAAAAAAGACCAAATATTGTGAATCTTTGGAGGTGCTGATTGTGTGGACTGCTGATTAAGTGATTGATCCCATTACCAGAGTCTCTTGGCTTAATTTAGGGATATGTTGGGTATTATTTACATGTGACAAATAGAGTGGGATGTTTCAGCAGAAAGTCTAGGAGAAACTGTCTTTAAGAACAGTGAGATGCACATCTAAAAGATTTGTAGTATGTGTTCTCTTTCTCTACTTGGTACAAAGGGATAGAAGAGGTTTAAAAAGTATATAAATATATATATAATATAGATAAGCTTTCCTAGCAATACCATACAGTCTTGTCCAAATGGGCCTGTAAGCATTAAGCATGTCTGGGGACTAGTTTGTTTTTGTTTGGCTAGTGTTTGTTACATTACTTTCTCAGAGATAACAATATACTTGCATTTGAATGTCATTGCCTTCCATATGATTACCTGTTTGCCTGTGCCCATAATAAAAGGAATTGCAACAAACATTTGAGCTTTAAAGCCTAGCTCTGGGATTTCTAGGGGGGCTTCTTCCTCCTCAAAGCAAGGGATTTGCCAATGTTTATCACAGTATTACTGCCTAAACAGCCAGGTGGAAATGCCTAGTGCTAGAATGGGCTGTAAACCTTGCCTCTGACAGTGTAAGGTATCTATTTCTGTTTAGTATTAATATCCATGAGTTTGTTTCTGGATTTTCAGCTGTTGAAAAGAAGCTACCAAGATGTCACGTCAGTATGGCCACTGCTCATTTACATGCAGTCCGAGCCATAAGGGAAATGTTCAAATACCTTCTTTTGCTTCTTATGATGTGCATACACCCCCAGGTGAGGCCCCAGTTACCAGCTGACAGCATGATCTGTGTTAGACATCTCAATCCTATTAATTCTACTTACATATTCACTTCAGTGAATTCCACTTACATATTCACTTCAGTGAATATGTATGTATTATGCATGAAACTTGAAACTACCATGCTCTTTGGCAGGTAGAAGGCTTATGGATCCTGCAGACACTCCAGGTGTGGAGTTGCCCTTTCCTGAAGTACCTCAAGAAAGAGGTAGTTTTTGGTGTCTAAATATTATAGGTGTCAGTACTGTGTGTACCTAGGGAACCTGTGGCATTAGGCAGTAGCAGGGACGGGACTTGGGGGATCCTCCTGGAACCTCAGTTGCTGGGGATGGTGAAGACCCCTCGAAACCTGTGTGCTTTTTGCCTCATGGCTGTAGCCGCTCTGCACGTGGCTGCCCACGGCTCTGAGTTCACTCCCCTCCTGTGGCAGCCATGGCTGACCGGCCAGGAGACAGATAAGCGCTCGCGTCCTCGGGACTGCAACTCTTAGGCCTTGCACTTCAGCTCAAAACTTTAAGGCTGGGTAAGCGAAGTCCTGCAGGGCCGGCCTGTCCCGGGGCCCCGAGGGTGTCTCGCCAAACACCAGGGCCGAGGCAGCTTGGTATCGGCGGAGCCCAGCGGAGCGGGGCCCGGCCCGATAGGCACTGCCCCGCGCCCCCCGCCCCCAAGCCGAGAGCGGTGCTACGCGTCTCTTCCCCGCCTCCTCCCCTGCCTTAATCGAGGCGGTGGAGGTTCCTCTCCGGCGGGAGGGACCGTAGCAAATAAAAACAAGTGTGTGCGGCGCGGGGCTGGGGGAGGGGGGAGACTAGTTCTCCCGTCCTCCAGCTGAGCCGCTCCGCCACCGGCCGAGGGGGTCCCCGCAGCGCCGGGGCAGCGAGGTAAAGAACTTGGGCGGCCGTTGGGAGCGCGCCCGGAGCTGTGCTGTGGCGGCGCGGGGCTTTGTTCCCGGCGGGGCGGGCGAGCCCGCTGCCGCGCGGGGCTCTTCGGCGGCGGGGAGGCGGCTCTCGGCGGGCCGCGGTGCCTCGGCGCTGGGGGCCGAGGAGAGGCGGCGGCGGGGCCGGCCGTCACCGGGCGAGGGGAGCCGCGGCCCCGGGGCCGCGTTGGGCTGGGGAGGGGGGCTGTCCTCGGCCGTGCGCCGCTGGGCTGGGGCGGCTGCCGCCCCCCCGGGGCCTGCCTGCTCGCCCCCCGCGGTGTGGAGCGGGGGGGGGGGGGGGGGCTTGGGCGGGGGCAGGTGTGAGGGCTCGGGATCCCCGTCCCCTCGGCGAGAGGGTTCAAGGGTTCGCGTTACGGTGGGGGCAAAGGTGGCGGGGAGCTGCTGCGGGCAGGGCAGGGCGGGATGGCGGCAGCGGGCCGGGCGGCGTGCCGTCCCCGTGCGAGCTCCGAGCGAGGAGTCGGGGAGGTGCTGCTGGGTTTGTTTAACCAGCGCCAGGGTCTCAGCGCCGAGAAGAGTAGCGCCGAGGCGTGTGTCTCTCTCCTGAAAAGTTACTTAAGTCTACAGGCTTGTGAGCGGATGGGGGGAGGAGGGGGAAGGGAGCGCTGCTCCTGGATTTTAATGAGGACCACCGCGGAAACGACTGGAACATCTGCATGGCAGCGTTCAGTCCCTCGGGGCGTTTCCCGGGTTGTAGTCAGCTGTGAAACCGTGTTGATACAGTCGTAAGCCCACCGTAGTACATCGTTTTGTTGTCTGTGGTGAAAGGGGTAGCTTGTTGTCTTTGGTACTAACGCAGATGTCTCTTGATGGCCAACTTCTCTTCATTTGCAGTGGCTTGCCATCGCTGTCTTGAACTGTCAGCTGTCTTACGGAAGGAAAAAGTCAAATTATCTGGTTATTTACAGGCACTTTCCTTACATAAAAACCCGAAAGATCTGGGTTTGGGATCCTTGTGTTTCTTCTGCCAACTTATGTCATAAGCAGCTTTTGGCATTTGTTTGGATGGTTCATACTCCACGGTCATAATCTCTGAAGTTGGAATGGTCTTGTTCTGAGCGGCAAGGAATTGTGCCTCAACAAAATTTTTCAGTTCCGAACCTATAATTAGCTGTTCAGTATCACATTTTGCATATATATATATTTAATGCTGTTTATATGCTAGGTGGTGTATTATTTTTCCGCATTGAGGAGCGTCTGGTAGTAGTCTTTACGTTTGTAATCACAATGTTTACCTTTTACTAGGTATGAAATGGTAGTGAGAGTCACAAGTATGTCTATGTGTCTACGTAGGCTGTGTCTACGTGAAGGAGACTTTGGGTCTGTTATTTGATGTCTGATAGGAAACTTCTGGCTACTGCTCAATGCCATGAGTGATTGCAGATGTCTTAAGCTGGCTAATTTTTAAAAGAAGCTGCTGCAGTAAATTGGTTAAATGTATTCAATAGAGGGTTAAATGGGACCTTTTCTTAAACTAATGAGATTGTTGATGACTTTGAAGTTGTAAAATGGAAACTTTGAAGTATTGCAAATAGTGGGTTTTTCATCTTAAATAGCCAAAAAGTTTCGTTTGTTGTAATTAAACTGGTTACTTCTAATAATTAATGTTTATTGGAAGGCTTAATCAGTCATTTAATTTGTTGGAAATACATGCGCTAATAACTTAGTGTTACATTGCCAAGAGTATTCCATGGATTAAATGAGAACATAACATTTCTTAATATATGTGTGTGTGCCACAAGGAACTGTTATTTAGAGTGGGTAATGGCCACAAATGATTTAATCGGTGTTCCTTGCAGTTTCAGACTCAATCCTGTGTACATCTCTGCAGTTCACACTTTGTTTTACTGAACATTTTGGGGATATTGTTGGTGTAGGCATTACCTTCTCTGACCTGCTCTTGTTTCATGGTCATGCATAAAATACGTCTGGACACAGAAACATTTCCCTGTTTTGGGTTCTTTTGCTGCTTGTGCTGCTTTGCAGGATGACTATGAGTATATCCCTTAGATGTATTAAGACTATTAAGACATCTGTCTCTTTGACTACACGTTCTATGGTTGGAAGAAGGTATAGTATCACTCAGATTCTGAATAGTGCAGAAGACTGGAAGAATACGGAAATTTCTTTCTGACAAGCTGATGAAGAGTTTCATATCTCTTCTTTGTCACCTTTATTCTTTGGAAATGGCCAAACTGACAGAGAATGAAGCAGAATTGTGTTGTGTTATCAGTGAGGCTTAATTGATTAAAACATTATTTAGTATAATTACTTGCATATCTCCTAAACATACTTTTTTTTTTTTTTTTTTTAAAGATGGAAACCAGCAAGCATTGCTAAAATTAGTGAGCAGGTGTAACGAAGGGGAAAAACAAACGTGCTGAAACATTCGCAATAGAAGGAAACTAATCTAGAAGTCACTAAACATACTACAGGAAGTATAATGGTTGGTTAGGCATTTAATTTTAGGGCATACTGTTCTGTTTTATTCCTAGTGAGGCTGCCAGTTAAATGATCAAGCTGTTACTCATTCACATACTGAACAAATCCTGATTCTCTACTGTGTACCTGCTGAGAATGTACAGTTCTTCCCATAGCAATGAGTGCTGAATGTGCCTTATGCATCAGCTTGGCAAAACTTTTCAGAAACTTACAGCATTATTTTTCTGGGGGAGAGGGAGAAGGAAGCTCCTGAAACAGCTTGCACATTGCTGTTTGTCACTGTATTGTGTTGTGAAAAGTGCTGTGTATATTCTGCAAATACGTTTCCTGTAAGTACAGCTTTGGCTGTACTTTCTGCTGATCAAGTGCAACCTAAAATATTGCATGGCTAGTGTAATTGCTTTTTCTTATGCTGAGTCATTGAGTGAAGTTGGTAAGGTTGCTCTGGAGTGTTTGTCCAGATGTTAAGTAAGGTACTCGTTTACCTCATGTTGATGGTTTAAGAATTAAAATGAGTTGCTTGAGTAAAATAGTACCACGGAGCAAATCCTGTTGTTTCCCACAAAGATAGATTGATAGACCAAGCCTGACTGGCATCAAAGGAGGGAAGCCTAGAAAAGAAACTTTGCAGGTCAGTCTGCCCTCGGCTTTTGGGCCTCCCATACAGGAAGCTCAAAAGCAGGGCTGATGCGTCCAGAAGTTACCAAATCCAAAGGAGTGTCTTTGTGCATCAGCTACACCTGAGCTATTCCTGAATAACTGTCTCTTGGAAAATCTCTCTTGATGGAGACTGTGAAAGAAGATGTGTGTAACAGGAGTGGCAGGGGACAAGGAGCTAGTGATTCTAGCTTTTCTCGTTTGTTTCTCTTGGCCTCTGTACTTAGTGGCTGGAAGGCAAGAAGTGAGCAGGTGACTGAACCTCCTCCCTAAAAATCAATTTGGACTTGGGAATTGGTTAATTGTTTCTTAGACCACAGGCCTACATGAGGAAAGGGATTTGCGTGTAAGTGTTTGCAGGTGTTTGGCAGCAAATTATTTTACTGAGGGGTAGAGGATAAGGTCGGGGGAAGCAAGCATCCTGGAAATGTCACAGCTATTGAAGTTTTAGCTGGCCAGTGTTCCCAAAGCGGGGCCTATCATAAGTTCAGGAGTGAAAACAGTTTCAGAAAAGCAGCCTGGAAGATAGTATTTCACACCTGGGGATACTGCAGTCTCCTCCTTGCAACATCCATAGCACTCTGACAGGGGTGTGCTTCATTCTATTGATTTCAACTTTTAAAATTAATCTTTTGGTACAATGTCAGGAATGGCAGAATAAACAGAAATGGCTGCATTTAGTAAATGAAAAAACAAGAAGGTTGAGTTAAGTTTAAACTGTCTTTATGGAAGTGTGGGAGAGTTTGTGGTGATAATGATAATGCACTTTATCCATGTAAGCTCCCATCTCTTTTTTTCTTACTTGAATTGGTAATCTGTTGTTAGCATGTATTTTATTGTGCAGCTGTGCTTTTGAAGTTGTTTTCTTGCACGGGTTAAAAACGTAACTGGACTTGCATACTCAGGCCTTGGTAAGTTTGGGGGTGGGTGGGTTATGGTTGTCATGCACTTGATATATTAAGGCAGATTTTCCATAGCCTGCGGCATATATTGTAGTGATCTGACACTGATACACAATTAGCATTGTCTTGCTTCACAGAGACTGGGTGTTCACCCTTTTTCATTCCCTCCCTTCCTTGCACATGCAAGGTTAATTACCCTGAGGGTACAGGCCTGTGTGATACCAGAATTAAAATAATGAATTGCTGGAGGCATAAGGTGACAGATTGATTTGCAGTAATCTAATGGGCAGGTGTGTTGATGCAGCCTGCTTCCAGTGGAATTTGAGGAAATTAAGCAGCCAGGGAAAGAGAAGATGCTGTTGTCTTTGTAGTTCTTTAAGCTATGTGGACACTCTTCACTCCTCCAGCTTTGGGTATAACAGAAAGAGGTTGTTTAATCCATTTGGGGATGTATTTATTTGTGGTTTTTGTAGAATGAAAAAGAGTGGTGTTGTTTGGAGAGCGGTCTGTTAGGTTTATATATTACGGATGTACTTCTAGAGCTGAGTGTTGTTTTTTTAGATCTATTATTCTTGGATCGATTTACTGAAAGACAAAGGTGGGGGTGATATTTTCTAAGCCTTAACCACAGAAACAAACAAAAGTAGAATTAAGGGCATCTGGGTTTTCCTCTCAGTTTACTGAAAGCTGTATGCTTGTGCATAGTGAAAAAGTGTATGATGATGACTTTAACCTACATGCATATGGTTTTATTTTCAATTAAAATACTGTTTATTTTCCCTTGAGGTAATTTTAGGTGGGTAAACTGGAATACTGCAATGTAAGTGAATGTGTAGTTTATTCTTCTGTTGAAAAAAACCTTAGAGCACGTATAAAACTTCCAGCGTACCATGCACCCTCTTTCCTACCATTTTCCAGACTCTCTATTTTGTAAAATACATTCCCACTGATCAGTAGAAGAAATGTATTTAAAGCAGTCTTTTTAGTTGAAGGAGAATGGGTTGGCTTTCTTCTTCCGTAGAAAGTCTGTATTTTTCTGCAGCTGCTACTAGTAAAATTAATTTGAGAAGTTAAGATTAAAATTAAAACTGGTAAAGAAAAAAATGTACTAGTGTGTAATTTGTTGAGGGCTGACTGTTTTTGCATAATATTATATTGGTGAATATGAGGACCTCTGCAGAAATCTTTTCTCTGGCATTGTTCCTTTGCACTAATTTAAAAAATAAAACCCATTGCACTTTCTCTAAGCAAGCAGCTAAAACTTTTTTTTTTTTTTTTTTTTTTTTTGCCAGGCTTCCTCATGTCCAAATTAGGCCACTTGTGTCTAAGTAACTGGATTCATTCTGCTTAATACATTTTTATTTTTTTTTAACCCCTCAGTTCTGTTTCTGTTCTGGTGATTCAGCAGGTGTGTGCTGCTGAAAATGGCCTGGGGACATTTCCATCTGGCTTGCCACCTTTTCACTGGAGGGGATGAGGAGGGCCTAGACAGCTATGTGGCACCTTCTGTGCCTGCTGCTCAGTATCAGGTTGCTGTTGCTTCTGCTCCTTGCAGATGTGACTACCTCCTCCTATTGTCCACTGTCAGCTGCAGTCCTTTGTGCTGGCTAGCTTAAGTTCTAAAATTGTGGTCCAGCTATTCCCCACAGGGCAGCAGCTGGATTTGTACTGGCCAGTGAATATGACTTGCTGCTATCAGGCAGAAAATTTGGTACCTGGGAGACTGGGGGGAATTGAAGGCATCTCACTGGGAAGGAGAGGGAAAAAAGTTGATTTTAGGATCTGAGACTAGGCCCTTTAGTAAATGAATATATGCTGAGCCAGGAAGATACCATAGCACTGTGGAATGCCCATCTTGGCATGTGGAAGCAAAGGAGAAAGTAGGAGCTTGAACATGAATCTTTCACATCAGGAGAGTGTCCTTAGTTACAGGTCCTATGGTTTTTGTGTCTATGCTGTGTGTGCTGGTTCTCCCTTTGCCAGTTATGTAGTTCAATGTGAAGTGAAAGAGCTGCACCAGGAGAGACAGAGGCAGGTTTTCTGGTCTGGCATAGCTCAAGCATTCCTGGTTGTTTGATACCAAGATTAGTCCATTAGATGTTTCTTCTGGAGGTGGGATCGCTTTTTAACATCCAGTTGTAATGGGTTTCCTTTTTTATGAGTGTTTTGATCTGTACCACATTGTGGGCATCCTTGTTTTCTGTCCTTCCTGGGGCTAGTAAAGAGGAAGACACGATCTGTGTTCACAGCCTTATGTGAGTTTTCCCTAAATTGCAAAGGAAATATGCATGGAAACACAACTTCTCTGCACACATGCTTTTGTATTTGTTTAGCTTTAATGGTTAATAGATGATAGTGGCTTGTTACAGGATGCAGCCAATGTCCTGAAAATACTCCAAGAGCAAAGAATATCTCTGTGGGGTATTGTGTGCTTGTACACCTGGGAACATGTGATTTCCTGAACATGTGTTTCAGGTTCTGTTTACCTTGTATATCTGGGCCTTTCTATAGTGTTTGCAATCCAAATGTATTTTTTTTTTTTTGGACTGTTGACATTGTATTTTTGCCAGGGTATGGGTAATTTGCCTTTTATTATTTTTAAAATATATATCAAGAAACTTCAGCTGCCTGGATTTTGGTAATGCTGTTCCCTTTGGGTTTGATGAAGGAGTTATTTGATTTTAATTTATAAACATGCAGCCTGTTGCTATGGTCAAGAAGTGAGAGCCTGGAACCTGGCAAGTTCCATGTTTAAATTAATTGTTGTTGATTTTGATATTTAACCAATTTGTGTTTTTAAAATAAACACAATCAGAAAACTCAGAAAATACTTAGTAACACAAGGTGTCTCACTATTTAAAAATAAAACTTTCCTGAGGTGTGTTAGTTTTCTTGCAGCCATTTACTTATTCTTGCAGCTATCAGCAACTTTAAACCTTAAGAGTTTCTTTTTTTAAGTTGATTTGGGAGGTCAAAAAATCAAGTACAATTAATGTTTTGTATTTTAATTATTATTATTTTTTTCCTGCAGCTTCTGGGAAATCTGGCATTTTGAGTGAGTTTAAACAGATCTAGGCATATAAGACAAAACTCTGTGGGGAGGCTGTAGGGTTTAAGTAGTGGTCTGTATTCTAGCTAGTATGTTTTTAGATTAATAGATTTCAGCCATAACACAAATTGTTATTTAATTTATTTGTTAAAATTCATCTATGCTTTCTCCTGTCTAGATCAAATGCTGTATTTTTGAGCTCTAAGTTTATAAGTATCTAAAAATTTGCTGCTCTATCTTGGCTGCTCTTGCTCTTTGGCTATGGTTTGTGGAAAGGAAGGTTGTATTTTTTTAAATGTGAGCAATACACTTCTGTATTTAGAAATGTATCTCCTATCCATAAGTAAAACATGATATGTAAATATTGTCAAGTTTATGCACTTCATTTATATGTTATGCCTGTGGAAAGAAGCGACTGACTTAATAAAATTTTGAAGTCATTTTCAAAAAGTTCTGTTTTCTGCTTTATGAAATCTTGCAGGTGTTCTGTTTCAGCAGATTCTCAGCAGTGGCCTTGCTGCAGCTTGAATCCAGCTGTTCTGCGTTATTTGGAGAGTGTGTTCTGTTCTGTAGTATTTTTATGGATAGCAGTATTCCTTTACTATGTTACTACTTTGCCTCATGTACTGTGGTTACTTAAAATATTTTGGAGTTATCCTGCTGCTCCATTGTCTGTGAGCTGTGTAACATACGTATGTGTGTAGGCTTGGATCTATGTGAAGGTCCATCTGTCTGTATTGAATTACTAATGCTTTTCAAGATGCTTGATAATGGAAAGGGGGGAGTGTTTTTATGTAAGCTTCCAGCTAGATTTTCTTCCATGGAGTTCAGCCCTTGAGGCTTAAAAATTTTGTTCAAAAAAACAAAACACCTTTGCTGATACTCTTCTGCTGCCTCATGGGATACACTTCATTTGTGGTGATTTTTTTTTTTTTTTTCAGTAAGCACAGGAGTTTAGCCAAACAGTGGCTTTCCTTTAGAGCAATGCTCTTGTCTTTAGAGTTGAAGTGCATCATGCGACTTAGGGTCTCTTTGGCGATATCAGTCTCTAGAGGAATGCCAGAAACCAGCTAGAACTCCATCCCCCATGAAGTGCAAGAGGAGAATGCAAAAACTTTGTGCTTAGCTTTGAGTGTTCTTTTTGCAGATACCTTTCTCTGCTGTGCAAAGGAACTTTGAAGAAAATGAATTTGTAAAAATACTGTTTTTTATCTTTTATTTCTATCCAACTGTAACACTTTGACTATTTCCTGTGGTTATGCATGCTGTTGCTCTCAGCTTTACTTGGAAATGCAGACGTTCATTCCATCCTGAGGAGATAATAGCCCTTCTTTTTGTACATTAGGGGAATAAAGATTGTCAACAAGCTCATCTTCCCTGAAGGGCAGAGAGAGGTTAGCTCATGAGGCACCCCAGCTCTGATTGTGGCCTGCAGGACATAGTGCTACTGTGGTGGTTTTACCTTGATAGACAGCTGAACTCCACCACAACTGCTCTCTTCTTCCCCCTCCTCAGAAGAGGAAACAGGGATTCATTAACATTGGAAAAGACCTCCAAGATCAACTGGTCCAACCCTTCCCCTGCCACCAATGCCACCTACTAAACCGTGTCCCTAAGCACAACATCCAACTTTTCCTTAAACACCCCCAGGGATGATGACTCCACCACCTCCCTGGGCAACCCGTCCCAATGCCTGACTCCTCTTTCTGAGAAGAAATGTCTCTTAATTTTCAACCTGAACCTCCCCTGGTGCAACTTGAGGCTGTTCCCTCTAGTCCTATCACTAGTTACCTGTGAGAAGAAGCTGACCTCCAGCTCCCCACAGCTTCCTTTCAGGTAGTTGTAGAGAGCAATAAGGTCTCCCCTGAGCCTCCTCTTCTCCAGACTAAACAACCCCAGCTCCCTCAGCTGCTCCTCACAGGACTTGTGTTCCAGGCCCTTCACCAGCTTTGTAGACCTTCTCTGGACATGTTCCAGGACCTCGATGTTGTTCTTGTACTGAGGGGCCCAAAACTGAACATAGCACTTGAGGTGCAGCCTCACCAGAGCAGAGTACAGGGGGATGATCACCTCCCTGGTCCTGCTGGCTACACTATTCCTGGTACAAACCAGGATGCTGTTGGCCTTCTTGACCACCTGGGCACCCTGCTGGCTCATGTTCAGGTGAGCATCAATCAGCACCCCCAGATCTTTCTCCTCTGCACAGCGTTCCAGCCGTTCTGCCCTAAGCCTGTAGTGTTGTATGTGGTTGTTGTGACCAAAGTGCAGGACCTGGCACTTAGCCATGTTGAATCTCATCCCATTGGCCTTGAAGAAGAAAAAAAACCAAATAATTCACAGGTTAAGATAAGGATAATTTAATTAAAGGAAAAATAATTAAGGGGAAATTAATCTAACTAAAGGGAAAAGGGGAGGGGTAAAAAAAAAACAACACGCACAACAAGCAAAGACCATGTGGAAACAGAGAGAGAGGAAAGAACTTATTCTCTACCATTGAGTGATGCTTGACCATGTCCTTGAAGCAAGGCCTCAATATGCATAGCCATTGTTTGGGAGGACAGACATTTTCATAATGAGAGCCCACTCCTCCCCTCTCCTTCCCTTTTTCCACCTTTTTTTTTTTTTTTTTTTTTTTTTCTCAGTGTGACATCATATGGTATCCCTTTGGTTATTTTAGGTCAGCTGCCCTGGTGGTGCCCCCTCACCACCTCTTACCCACCCCTCAGCCTGCTGGCTCTTGGGAGGAGGTTGGAGGGAGTCCTGTGTCAGTATTGCTCAGAAATGGACAAAAACAGTGGTGTGACACCAGTGCTGTTTTAGCTACACATGCATAGCACAGCACTGTATGGGCTGCTGCAGGGAAAGTTAACTCCATCCAGACAGACCCAGTTCACCAAGAAATAAAACTTGGGAACTAATACTGGGGAAGAGTGGTTGCATTCAGCTGTGACATATGGAATCTGCAAGTACAGAGCAGTAGTTCTGAGGAAAACAAGGCCTGAAATGTTGATTCATGGCCTAGTTTAAGATACAATTCCTGACTACTTTCATAATACTGTGGTTAAAGAAAGATGCTGCCAGAAGTAACTGGTAAGTAATCAGAAGCATCTTTGAGAACTGTTTTTTTTAATAGATTTTGCTTATTTGGGAAGGGGAAAACATCTTGTCATCCCTTGTTCAATGTATTAACACCGTGTAATAACCCAGTTGAGCTGGTTAGCGCCTGTGCTTTTAGTGAAGCTTTGTGTTCCCTGCAGATGTGAGATTTTATAAAAATATCATTCTGCTCAACAGAGATAATGGTTAAATTGAGCTGGTATGAAACGTGAGTAACGTCTTTTCTTCAGTTTAATATATTTTGATAGAAGAATGTGATGAGTAATGTTTGGAGCACAGACTGAGGTTCAAGCAAAGTAGACTGCTGTTACATATTCTCCTTGTCAGTGACTCATTCAGATACGGTCATCAGTAATATAGCTTGACATTTAAAATGATGTACAATGAGAGTTTGATACTCAGTCTCTCTGGGATTCATTTTCTGTCTTTTTGGAGGCAATAATAGTTCCTACCTTTTGGAGAGCAACTTCAGGTTCTCAGCTGTAATCTGCACAGAGATACCAATTTTAGTTAACTATATGGAATTATGCATCTTGTGCTTCAAGCAGGGCTGTAGGTCTTGCTGGTATAAGAGAAGAATAAGAAAGGGAAGGACTCTGCCTGTGGCAGAGCCCAGTGAAGTGTGTTGCTTCTGTCAGCTTCTCTGTTCTGCCTGGGTAGGCTGGGCAGCTCTGTTAACAGGGGTAAGCAAGCTTTAAAGTGGCAGAAATTGAGATTCCTTTTAAACTTTTGGAAGAACTGGAATGCCTTCTCTCTGGAGAGTCAGGCCCTTGCCAGTGAAAAACTGCTTTCTCTTTATGAACTCTGAAGCCTGGTAGTACTTCTGAATCGTGTTTCTATGCTTTCAGCTTCCATTCTGACTACTGTGAATTTCATTAATTTCCTGGATACCCTTGAACAACTTCTTTCTTTGAGTCTTTCAAGGTAATGGATGCTTCTCCTGCAGTTTGCTTGTAGAGAAAACATTGCTTGTACTAACATTTTTGGTTTATGTGCTTTGGCTTACCCTTGTGGGTACTGTTACATTTGTTTGAAGTTGTTCCCTAGTGAATAAATGCTCTGAAGACTTGTAGAGCCAAGGAGTGAGAAACTTTTCAAAAAAGTAGGACTCTTCAAGCGGTCAGAATTTTTCCCTTGGTTGTACTTGAAAGTGGTGAAGGAAATGAAGCATATAACAGCTCCCAGAAAAATGGTGAACTTGCTTCATTGATTTCTTAATGACACTGAATTTGGCACCAGTTTTGTTTGTTTACCATGGTGATGGAATTTTCTATACATACTAATAGATTTGGGAGTTTCCAGTTCAAATATAAGTTTAGCTGAATTACTGTATTCAGAATTTCTTGAATTCTCATGTGCTTTCTGAAAGCAAGTGTAATTGTGCTTACATGATGCTTCATTGCAAATTCAGTGTGATATGGCTGTTATGTGAAATACTTCTACTGTAACTGGATCAATTATTTGAGGAAAAAAATCTAATGATTGGGAAAATTGTGGATTTATCCAACTGAGGTCACTAGAACATAAACTGAGGTTTTAACAGCTTTAGATGCGTTGTCTAGAGGCACAGACAATTTCCTAGGTGTCACAAGTTTTGATGAGCTGCATTCAGCAAGAGAGAAGGTATTCAGGAGAGAGATGGTTGGTGGGAAAGCAAAAGCAAAATGAAAATACTCCTGCTTAAAGTGGTATGAAAAGACCTAGAGAAGAAAGGAAGGAAGACTACTGGGGTAATATTTTCAACCTGCATGGTCTTTGAATGTAGAGTTCCTGCAAAGCACCACAGTTGAGATCACTTTGGCACCACAGAATCTACATGTGGTATTATACATCTGTGTTGATGGAGATTAAGAGTTGGCAGAGGAATAACATATTTAACCCTGACTGTTTTGTCCTTCAGGAATACAGAGAACATTTCTGATTGTTTTGGCATTCTTTTGCTTACTTGCTAGGAATTGACATTTAACTTTTTGGGTGATGTATTTGTAATCAATGAACTGTGTGTGTCAGTGACAGAGGAAATGTATGCAAACAGATACGAAGTCTGACTTCAGCAAGATACTGTTAAGTATAATATGTTAATTTGCTATAAGGTGTATATCAGATGGAGAAGTATTTCAATATTCTTTTTGTATTCCTGTTCATTATTTGTGTAGGAATACCCATGCTGTAGCAACAAGATACGGATTTATCAAAAACAGTTGTATATGAATTTCATTCCTAACAAAATGATCAAAACTTTTTAATGGAGAAGGAGAAAAATATATAAGCTCAGGGGGTGGGGGTGGGGAGAGGGAAGCTTTTCATCTATTAATTCTGGTATTCATATACACAGCAGTGCTTCCAAAAATGTGGTATGATTTTAGAAACAAGTTCTCTGAATACATCTTCATTTATTGCTAACTTTGTTTTATAAGTGCAGTGAAAATTGGATTACTGTTGCCATTTCAAGCCTGTTCATGTACAGATATATTAATCTTCCTTTCTGTCTGTTACATTATATGTTACTGTGGTATCTGGACAGTTTACTTCTGAAAGTTACTTAGCTTCATGTCATCTCCGTCTTGTATCTCCATTTTAGAGGTGATGCACAGCTGCATGGAAAAAATTAAACTATTTGTTTACACTACCTCAGAGGTCTGTGGTGAGGCAGGGAGCTCATGGTGTTTCCAAGATCCAAAAATACGAGGTTATTACTTCTGTTTACTCAATAGTTCTGCATTCCTCCTTGCTGGGCAAACTTTTCTGTGTGCAAGTCGCTTAAATTATTTTATATTCAAAGTCAAAATGTTAATTGAGCAAAAAAACTTGAGCAGGAGGCCAGACTAGATAAACTTCTGCAGTCTGTTCCAGTCTAAATTGTCCTTCGATTCTGCATTATGCAATTCCTATTGACATGAAGGTCTGATGTATTTTTTTGACTTTTTTTTTTTGAGTGCATTATTTGAATAAAGCCTACCTGCTACCTCTGAGAAACTTTTTGCCATCTTAGTCCAAGTAGATGGATTCTGACTCTGTAGCAGGCAGAAGTTTTGTGGCCCATAGTCCATTTGTTACTTTGGGGCCTATGGTTAACTCTGATGTTATAACTGGTTTTAAGTTATTGTATATAATTGAGATTCTGAAAGATTATATAAGTCATGGCATCACTGATTGATTTTCTGTGGCCTATATGAAGTAAATGCACAGTCTTCATTCAGTGTCTGGACAATTTACCAAAAGGAGTGGTTAAAATGGACTTGAATGGAGCTTGCATTTTCTATGTAGTATTCTTCTGTTTTGTCGAGCAGCTTCAGGAGAATTATAGTCCTTATGCTTTTGCTTTTATCTGTGGTCTGGATGAAAAGGGGTATATAGACCTACTATATATGACACTCTTAAAATGGAGAGTTGACTGTTGAAGTGGTTTTTGTCTCCCTTTTATCTGATTGTGTATAGTCTCTCTGCAAAGGAGTTAGTGCCAAACTTGTGAGTGGAAATGAAATGAGAGAACTTCAAAGCGCATGGATGATGGATTTTACAGGTGGGATTTGAAACTAAAGCTCTTGTTACCGTTTACTTCCATTCTGTTAGCACTGCCTGGCACACCTTGCAATGTTGTTTCATGAGCTGCTGGAGGAACTGGTGTTGCTTATGAGTGAAGCCTCATCGTTTTGTAAGTGGCTATTTCCCAGATCACACACTCTCCAGTATAGTGGGTCTGGTGTGCAGAATATGGTTAATATGATAGATTTGCTTGTAAGCTCCCAGTAGCATTGACTCCTTTATCCAGGCAGTACTCTGATGTGAGATTTGGCAGTATTATTGTCACTCTTACAGCCTTTTGCAAACCAGTCAGCCACTACATTTCCTATTTCAAGAATCACAGAATGGCTAAGGTTGGAAGGGACCTCTGGAGCTCATCTGGTCCAACCCTGCTGCTCAAGCAGGGCTGTCTAGAGCAGGTTGCATAGTGCCATGTCCAGATGGCTTTTGAAGGAGAGAAACTCCACAACTTCTCTGGGCAGTCTGTTTCAGTGCTCTGTCACCCACACCGTAAAGAAATGCTTTTTAATGTTTCTACTACTTCTTGCAAAAAAAAAAAAGAAAGAATTCTGATGTTTCTGTATGGAGAACCAGGCCATTTATGCTAACACTGAGATTCTCGATGCCTTTTTAAAAGAATGTTGCTCTCTTTTCCATAAAATGGGGATCTTTTTCAGGCCTCCAAATCAGGATAGTTTGAGTTTTCAGCTTGCATAAGAGAAAGATGTAGAAGAGTTTGATGTCACAGATGCCCTTTGATGTCACAGATGCCCTTAACCAAGTATTGTCTAAAATGAAGTCGACCAGTGGTAGCTCAAATTTGAATGATATTCTTGAAGTACACTATGAACTGCCTGTTATAATGCTTGTATTTGCTTCTCCTAATGTTTTTAACTTCTCACAATCACTTTTTCCTGTTTCCTAGAACAAATTTGCTTCAAAGCATTTGTACTGCAGATAATGAATATTGCTTTTGCTGCCTTAACGTTTTCCAAAGACGTTTGTATCTGTGTGACGCAAGTGCTATTCTCAACCTGAACCTGCAGTGAAACCTTTCTCATGAACCTTTTAAATAAAACATGGTATTGTGCTTGATAGACAATGGGAATAAAACTGTGTCTTAGCTGTCTGCATGTGCGTGCTGTGGACTGGAGTGGGGACGGGGAAGAACATAATATCTTTAAGAGAAAAGAAGGGCATGCGTGTTCTGTGGAGTATTGTATTCATGTAAAAGAGCTGGATGCATTCTTCGATCTTGGCTTTTCCTTCTGGGAGGGAAAAAGGGGGGAGTGTAGCTGGGGGTAGTGGTGGACATTCTTGCAGGGGATTAATTCTGAGGTGACTCAAATAGACACTTTGATCCCTTACATCTGCAGGTTGGCTTGTTTTAGCTTGTTAATATACATAGCAAACTCTCTCTTTCCTTTTATGTTTGGAAAATTGCTCATAGCCCACACATGGCTCTGTAATTGGGGAGAGATTGTTCATTCTTGCCTCCAGGAAGACATTTCTCTCTGTCTGCTGAACTGGAGTTCCAGACTGGGTGGAGAGAATGCAAGAAAAATACAGGTTGCAAGCATGGATACAAAGCTCTTATTTGAGCTATGATTCTTTAAGAAATGGACACCGATCCATCTGCATTTGCATCTTGATGTATTCAGAATAAATGGAACGTTCTGATGTTTTGCATAAAATTTAAGTTTTTTCTTACTCTGCCTCTTTGTCAGCCCATAGCTTTGTTGAACTGTCTCTCTGTGACTGTATATGGTCACAGGGGAGTTCTTAGTTTATATGAGACATTCCCTGAATGTAAACATCCATGAACTGAGATTAGGATTTGATTCCGTCATACAGTTCAGCACAAGTGAGCAGTACGACCAAAAAGGGCATTTGTGTTTGTTGTACGGGTCTTACACAATTAGTACTTTATGCATATGTGTATGTTTTGCATGGAAAAGATTCATTTGTAATACTTGGGTATTTGGAGTGTGGTTCAGATTGCTGAATTCCAGGGTTTGGTTTGGTTTAGCTTTTAAGGATTTTATTGCTTCCTCTAAGAAAAAAAATAATGAAATCTATTTTCTGTTTATTTGCAGAATGACAACATTCCTTTGTTTAGAAGGATCTGGTCCCAGTACTGATGTTTTGTTACAGTAAATTAGTAAATTTTGTAGCAGTAAATTAGACAGGGCTGATCTCAGCTTCTACAGTTCGAGGTTTTATCATGCATAAACATAACATGGTGGCGGCTGCACACTGTATGTGAATAATGAGTAAGGGACTGTGTGGGGACAGGGTGGAGTCTCCTGGATGCATTCTGACCTATGGCCTGTTAGGTTGCTAAACAGACCTGTTTTTCAGTCCGAGGTGGTCAAAGAATAACTGAACAGTTTGTAGAAAGTGAAAAGATGGAAAAATAATCGCAGCTAGAGAAAGGTGGAAACTGCAGTAAATATAGTATAGTAATAAGGTGTGAGTTGAACTTAACGTGAACTGAAAACTGGTTTGAGCAGTTGCTCTGTGTTTTGCTTTCCTTTGCCTGCCCCCTCTGCCCTGCTCTCTCCCCCCTCTGGTCTTGTGTTAAACTAGATGCAGAAACGGACTGGAAGAACTTCAGTCCCCGTGGGACCTGAAACAGAACAGGACTGAAATGAAATGTTGCCACGATTATCGTATAAAATGTCGGGAAGCTTTTCCAGGTGCTTTGGGAAATATTTTTATAGTTTTACGTAACTGTTGTTTGACAGACAAAAGAGAAGTGGGTATACTTAAAACATATCCATGTAGCCATGTAGACGTTAAATGCTATTTAAAAATTGTTTTAATTGGGGGGGGGGGGGAAGGGGAAGATTTCTAATTGTAGTGAAGTATTTTTGGAATTTGCCCTGTCAGTTAGTAATATTTGACTAATTAAAGCAACCCTTTGTTTAAGCCAGGCTGACAACAGTTCATCTGGAGAGTTGGCTGGTGGTCAAACCGAGATATGTTCATTCCTCAGCACTTCTGCCTATATTTATATGCTGATGTTTCTGAAGTAATGCTTTTAACTTGGAAGAAGGTAATCACATCTGTGAATTCCTTGTGGTTTCTCTGCTGCTGAGGGTTGCAGACTATAAACAATTGTACTGCCTTAAAGCCTAGTGTGTAATGAAAATGAACGAATAAAAACAAGCATACAGGCAGTAGGCCCCTCTTTATGGTTGGAGGCATCAGGTTTGTTTGGATGGCAAAAATAAGGGATTATAAATTTTTGCTGAAAGAATGTTACCAAGAGGCATTTCTCTCTCATGTTGCCTTTCTCTTGTGTATGCTCTTGCTCTTGCGAACATGTTCTGACTGTTGTTTGGTCAACAAAATTTTGTATGTTTGTGGAAAATTTGGAACTTGTACGTTCCCTGTAAAGGAGAGGGAAAAGGCTACAAAAATTTTACAATCTACGTCCCCCCCGCCCCCCCGAATCACTGGATGTTTTCAAGATGTGATTGGACAGGGTGTTTCGGTTCCCTTCCATCCTGGGCTGTTCTGTGATTCTATGATATAGTTTAGTGAGATTTTCTTTATGATCCCAGTTAGAACACCAGCGAGACTACTAGGACAGTTATTTGGAAATTGAAAGTGAGTAGCTATTTGGGGCTACAAGAAGGGAACAGGTCTGAGTTAAGTAACAATTGTGTTTTACGTAACTGTTTTTCTCAACATAATGGTTTAAATATTTATTCTTGGATGAGTGAGCAAGTTAATCAGCTACAGAGCAGGCATTGTATAATAGCTGTGTAAACGTCTATTGTATTTGGTTTCCATTTCCACAAGAGCTTTAGAATCTTGTAGCTGAATGTGATCCTTGTGCTTAAGTAATTTTACATTACCCTGGTTCATTCACGTGACATCAAAGATGAAGCTACTTGGGCTAGTAGCATCAAATCTTTTCCTGTCTGGGTGGGAGAAAATAGAACTCCCAGCTAGTAGCAGTCTGTGCTAGTCAGTGACCAGAATTAGTGTAATTTGTGAAGACAATTTATTTTTTTGTATTCTGACTATAGGTTAATATTCGAGTGGAAAGAGCTAATTGGAAAGGTGGACACCATTGTGACAGACAAAGGTATTATCCAGGGTGTAACTGGATTGACTTTGAACATGCTTACAATGATAAGGCGGAGGTAATTGTAACACAATCAGAAATTTTAGGTATGCAAATCTGCAGGTCAGCAGAAATAGAATTATCATGAATAGCCTGCTGTAGATGCATTCTTTTAGTATAACATGGTATGTTTTGCTGTTGAATTTCTTTACTGTACTCAGATCTGCAGGCCAAACATCACAGCATATAGGTGGGCTGAACATTATATGACTTACCACATTTACCGTGTGATTCTCTCTCAAATAAAGGCCAAACCTGAATGTGACATGGCTGGTGCTTTCTCTTTTTCTGTATGGCAAAGTGTTGCTGCATCTTGTGCTAGGCAAGTCTGCTGTTGTTCCCCTGCTAAAGCCTGAAAAAACAGTTTTCCATAATACTGATACCCATTCCAAAATGGGAGGGATATTAGGTATTTTCAGAAATTTTCAGTATATTTCAGAAAATACAAACCTACCTAGTACTAGCCTTTGCTCCCTTAAAGTTCTTTTTAACTTGTTAGGGCTTAGGTGAGCATAGACTCTGTACAGTATTGTCTCTGGCTAATAGTAATAGGGGACTACGATAAAGACTTTTTGATTTAGTGTACTGTTACCACTTCTCAAACATTTTGAGAGATGCACATTTAGGGTGGTGGGTACAACTGATCTTGTAATATCAAAAGAAAGTAAATAGAAGGTATATGAAATCTACAGGTTCCAGGTAAAGCTCTTTTCATCAGCTTGTTCCCATAGATTCATCTGACAAGACCACACAGGAACACTAGAAAAAATACAAAACAGTGTTAGTAAGAGATGTTTATTTTGCTGTCTCCCCTTGGCCTCTTGCTCATGGTTAAAATACACGGGTCTGCAGTGTGGGAGATGCTGGCCCAGAACCAGCCAGTAGCTCTGCAGTGGGTTTTCCTGCTCTTTGGAGAGCTGTACCTCTGGGCAATTGCTGTTTAGTGACATCCTTTCTCTGCTGCTGAAGAACTAGAGAGAAGAAAGAGGTAGGACTTGGGATCTGGCTCAGACTGCCAACGTCTGGGTTGGATTTCTTGGCACATGGGAGAAGTTGATGATTGTACCAGAAACTGCCTGTGCTGAGTGTTCTCGAGTTCTAAGAGACTTTCTTGTAGTGCTAGGTATTGCTCAACCGTTGTTAGTTAATCACTTTTCAAGTAGCTGACTGGGATGACAACTAAATGGCAGGTTTGCTGGATAAGAAAATATTAGAAAGGCAGATTTTGAGTGATGATTGATACTTCCATGATACATATACTTAGAGTGTGCATGCTTCCTTAGTATAGCAGCTGATAAATGCACACACATACAAGGTGTGCAAACCATTAGTTTGCTTACCTCTGTGTAATGTTAGCCAGTACCTGCACGAGTACCACTAGAGAGCCAAATTATGCATTAATGTAGAATGCCTGCCTGAAGCAAGTGGTAAAATGGAAAGATCAAATAGTGTAACACATCTAGCCTGTATGAAATTGCTCAAGTAATTTACTGTATTGCTATTAATATTTTTTTCAGTTTCTGAAACTGTTTTCAGAAATGACAGTTTTCATTTACTGATGTGCATCCCCATCCATCTCAGTTGTTCTTCCTGTTCATTACTCTGGTGCACAACTGCTGCTGTCTGTCCTTGTTCTAGCCTGGTTCTGACCTGTTCTATTGCTTCTGTTCTCCATTTCTTCACTTTCTGCAGATTTTGGTAACTTTATTATTTGCTTTTTGTTGTTGTTAGTATTTGGTTCTTTCTTATCACACCATTAAATTTTTTATTATAAGACAGCTATTGGTAGCTCTTCAGTATTGGGCCTTATAACTAAGTGTGTTGTGTCATGGGAGAGTTTGGATTGTTGCTTTGCTGCAGACCTTTGTATGTTTGCTGCTGTTGTAAACAGATCTGGTAAGGACTACTGAGATGGAGGGAGTATGTGTGGAAGCATGTACTTTGTGTGCTTAATGTTTTTATGTACCTGCAAGAATCCATATTCAGTTGGAAGAGATTTGATGAGGTCTTTGAGGTGAAGATAATTTAAAGGAACAAAACTTGTCAGCTTTTCAAGGATAGATACCTCACGCCTTTTGAACTTTTTGTTCAACATTTTTTTTTTTTTGTGAAAGGAAGATGAACCACGTATATTCAAAAATAGCCTTTTCCCCTGTTGTTTAAAAAAGTGGATTTAGTCTTCAAATATCTTTCTCTGCTTTTATTATGCAAAGATCGTTGTAGCATCAGGGTTGTCAAGGCCAATTCATTTAACCAAGAAAAGAATAAGACCCGTCGACAAACACTGAACTTTTGCTATGTAAGTAGTCCTTCACTGCTTAGGCATTTACTTTTTACAGTATTTTCCCACACAGAACAAAGTGACAGTTTGCAAGTGAGATGAGGATGAAAACAACAAGTTTTCCAGTGTCTGGAATAACAGTTGTCTTAATGGACTTTCCATCTTTCTCCTAATGTGTTTTCCCCTAGTAGAGATTCATGTGCACTGAAGAAATGAAGCTGTTGAAACAAAAAGTACGAAGAGCTGATGACATGGAAAAATGTGAGATCTGCAGCTGTTTTACACTAAGAATGAAGAGTGACCAAGGGCCCCTGTTTGTTCCTGCTGGGAGGAAAGGGAAGGAACTTCTGCTCTATACAGGTGGCTGATTCCTAAGGGATAGCTGGATCAAGGAGAGCAGTGAAGATCTGGTGACAAAAAGACAGCTTTTTATTGCTTTTCTCCAGCAGGTGTACTGCTCTGCCTGTGACCTACTGGAAGTAGCTCTGGGGCTACCAACGGGCATACATTCAAACCTGCTTGTGTGCAGTTTTCCATCAACAGTTGTCACCCACCTCTAGGTAGACCTTGACCTATTGTCTGCTGGACTGGAATCTCAGCCAGGTCGTAAGGGGAATTACTTGAAACTGCCCGGGAAAACAGCAAACATGAAAACATACAGCAATGTTGTGTTTGAATTTTGAGGTAGCTAGCGGGGAGAGAGAATTATTTGATAATCTGTCTTGTCCAAACATTTTATTCTCATGTTCCTTCTGCTTTCCAGTGGAAAGTATTTTTCAAATAAAGTTGAAGGTCCTGTCTCTTGTTAGAGCAGTGAAGTTGCTCTTGTGTTTACTCACAGCTCCATACTGCTCACTTGATACAGCTGTTAAGGCTGCAGTCCCCTATTCCAGAATCCAATGACAAACTGTTCTTGTACTATTGCTTCTCTATGGCATCTTGTGCTATTTTGTGTCTGTTCAGCTTTAAACATTTTAGTTCAGAGCTGTAAGTAAAAGAGCTTTGTTTTGCATACAAGAGCCAGTACAATTTCTCATTCAGCTAATGATCAATGTCTTTTCTGGCAGCTAGAAACAGAAGCATGAAAATCTAGATCTGGAGACCCATGTACATTAGTTGAATGAATTGTGGAGCAAATCTGTAATTATTATTATTATCATTATTATTATTTTAAGTTGCAGACTTTAAACTGAACATTATATATCTCGTTCCTGCCTATACAAACATTTATGGTAGAAGGAGAGGATATATGGAAAGGGGTGACTAAAATGTTTGAGGGGAAGTAGCAGCTGATTTTTGTGAAGAGATAGAAAGGGCTGGGATTCTTCAATTTGTAAAACAAAGTTTTTGGGGAATATGATCAATGTTCTGCAGAAACATAAACATGTTAGGTAAGCTGAATGCAGAACTAGTCATGCAATCCCACCGTGCAGGAACTGTCGCTTGCTAGAACTAGTGGGAGTTTGCTTTAAAATGGTCAAGTGAAGGTACTTTAGATAACAAGGAGTATGACTTCCTGGAGCTTCCTGCCATCAAAAGTTGTAGGGGCAGAATGTACCAGCATGTTCAAAGATTTGACAGAAGTAGTGGAATTAGAATAGTTCAGTGGGAATGGACCTACAAAGATCAAGTCCAACTGCCAGACCATTTCAGGGCTAACCAGAAGTTTAAGTAAGGGCATTAGCCAGCTGCCTCTTGAACATTGACAACTATGGGGCATCAACCACCTCTCTAGGAAACCTGTTCCACTTTGACCACCCTCACAATAAAGAAATGCTTCCTTATATCGAGTCTTAACATTCTCTGGCTCAGCTTTGTGCCATTCACTTGCTTCCTGTCATTGATTATCAGGGAGAAGAGATTGTGCACCTCCCTCTTCATCTCTCCTCCGTGGGAAGTTGTAGGGAGCAGTGAGGTTGCCACTTAGTCTCTTTTCCTTCAAACTAGACAACCTTAACCTCTCCTCAAGTATCTAAGTATCTCAAGTATCAAGTATCTCCTCAAGTATCCTCTTTCAAGTATCTGAATATCTTTTTTTATTATTATTTTATATTGTGAAGCCCAGAACTACACATGGTATTCAAAGTGAGGCCACA
Organism: Oxyura jamaicensis; assembly: GCF_011077185.1. Taxonomy (NCBI): domain Eukaryota; kingdom Metazoa; phylum Chordata; class Aves; order Anseriformes; family Anatidae; genus Oxyura; species Oxyura jamaicensis. The sequence continues at coordinate 53,848,484 of NC_048894.1, forward strand.
CCAACACTGAATATAGTGGGAGAATTATCTCCTTTGACTGGCTGGCTATGCTGTGTTTAATGCACCCCAAAATGTGGTTTGCCCTCTTGGCTGCCAGGGCACACTGCTGACTCATATTGAGCATATGGTCAACACCATATCCTTTTCTGCTCTAGGGGAAACCAGTATCTGTTAATGGACGTAGGAGGACTGGGTGGGGATGAACCTTCCAATGTCGCTGGTACAGTGAGGGAAGTGGGAAGGGAGGGGAACATAAATCAGGCTGAGCTGTCTTGCTGTGTTTGAATGTTGTCTGCCTTAGACACAGCAGTGAAGTGCTTGGTAGGTAACGTGGATGTTGTGCTGACCCAGTAAGGCATACTTTATGTTTAAAGCCCTATTTTCTAAAGCTGGCTGTTGATGTGTTGAGTAATCACTGAGTGCAGGTACTTTGCACATCTCTGTCACCTTTCTTTTTATCTACATGAGTGCTCTAAGCTCATTTGAACAAAAACTTCCTTTTTAATTTTGCTCTGGAAAAGTGATCTGAAATCATGGTATCTAGGCAGAATTTCTTTTTATAGCAATAAAGATACCTTATATCTTTTGTCTGAGAAATTACAAGGGCAGCTGCTGCTAAAATGATAGCACCAAACATTGTAACAGGGGAGGGGACAATGCTATTTTTCTGTAACTTTCTGTTATCAGTTTGCCACTTACGCTCATACAGTAAGACAATTTTGTAACACCAAATCATAAGATTTTTTCCCCCTCTTGACATGAACTGACAGTGAACTCAGCTGATTCAATGAGACTTTTTTTTTTCCTTGTCAGCATCTCCATGTGTCTTCATAATGAGACTTGTGACTCAGATGGAGTCGAGCAGATGATAGGAGGAGGAATATTGCCAGCTCGGGCTGCATTACTTTAACTCAGATCTCTTTACTAGCTTAGGCTACTTCTCTCTTCTCTCTCTCTCTCTTTTTTTTTTTTTTAATAAATTAAATGCCTCGAAGAAATAAGGTATAAATGCAGTGTCGAACAAAGACTCTTTTTTGCAGTCCCTGTGAAGTTACTTGGTAATAGTAGATGGTAGTGACAGTAGTATGACTAGCTATTTGTGTACATTTTATTGTCTGCGTTTGTCTACACTATGCCCACCACTACAGAAACAATTTCTAAATGTGGGTGAGACAGAAATGCAGTATTTCAGTCTGTAAAAATTCTTCAGTGTTGTTTTATTTTATTTTGTTCTTTTTGGCCACTATCCTGTATTCTTGCTATGTAGTATGGGCTCTGGAAAACTTATATACTAGTGATATACTAGTGGCACTTGCATGTACTTAAATGTGTATGATACTGTGTTCATTTAGTGTCATTTGACTAAAATCAGTGCTACTTTTGGAGCAATAGTATGGTCTCCAAGAAGTGATTCTTATAGGAGAGCTACAGAGAATTTCATATGTGTTATAGTCTTTGCCTTTTAAAAAAAAAAATAATAAAATTCTTCATTGTTTATTCATCCTGTCCTTTTCTGAGTAAAACTTGCCATAGTCACTTTTTATAGTTACCAAAAAGTTCTTAATAGGCCTGCATGCATGGTAGGCATTGTTAAATATTATTCTGGTAAAGAAACCTGCAGCAAATGTGGAAAATTGCTTTAGGAGTAGGAAGTTAAAAATGCTGCTTACTGGGGGGGGGGGGGGGGGGGAGGTGGGAACTGTAAACTGTAAACCCTTTTGAGGTATTAGTAATACCAAGTGTTACATTCTGAGGCGTGTGACTTCCTGTCTCATCATTATTCACTAAAGGAATGTTAGTTAAGGGGAACTGCGGGTAAATTGATGGGATTTTTTAAATTTGATTTCTCAGCTGGATCTCTAAGCTTAGTAACTGCACAGAATTCATGTAAGAGATTCATGGGAGGGGAGGAAATGGAAAGGTGACAAAAGTAACTGAGTGACTTAATAAAAAGACTATAGGGTATGAGTACTCTGGCATTCCCCTCAGCTAGCTGTTCTGTGTTTTTTTTCCTTGTAGTCATGTGTAACTTGATAGAAAGGGCTGTAGGGCATGAGTACTCTGGCATTTCCCTCAGCTAGCTGTTCCGTGTCTTTTTTTTTTTTTTGTAGTCATGTGATTTATTTTTGGGGTTATCTTAGAGAAAAGTGTGTGTGTGTGTATGGCTTTGTTTTGCAAAGGTTTTGTAACTGGGGCTGAGCCTTTCAGTCATCCCTTAATTGAAGTTTCTTTTGGTTGCCTAGCCCCTAAAAGGTGGTAGGGAAGGAGAGCCCTTGAAAGGGAGTCTGTGCTTCTGGAGCTTTAATTGCTGCTTTTTTAAAGTTGCCTCGACCTGGAAGTTTACTGCAACAATGGACCCATGTCTGTCACAGTTGTAGAGGAATAACAACTGGAAATACCCATTTCTCTAATACACTGCTACCAACCTCCCCCAGCCCCTGTGTATTTAAAATAATAGTAATAATCATTATACTAGCCCATGGTTTTAAAACTACTATGGAGAGTAAAATAATGCACAAAGAGAATCCCAGGAAATTGCAGTACTGGTTGGTAAGTTATTTAGAGAGAGGACACAGAAAAGGAAATTGTATTAGCTTGACCATGGGCAGGAAGTGAATAAAAATATAAATCTTTGCTTTATATAATTGCATGCTGTGCTAAGAGGGCTTTTATAGGCCAAGTAAAATTCAGCAGTAGAGTTTGATGTAAAGAAAGCTTATGGGGTTTTGTTTGCAATTTTCTCTAGGATAGAATATGTGGCATGGATTGTTGGAAGTGCTGGAGGTAGAGAAATAATGTACAAACAAATTTTGACTTTTTTTTTTCTCTATGTGGACTAACATTTCTCTATGTAGACTAACTTACCTCTGATTATTTTTATTGAGAATTTTAAGTGAAATTGTATTTCCTCATAAAGATAGTTTAGTCACTGCCTGGGTAACTTTGGAGGGAACTACTCTTGTAGAAGTTGTAGATTTTTTTTTGTATTGAGCAACAGTATCTATATCCTTTTCTTGGAGATGGTTTGAATGGGTTTAATTTTACAATATTTATTTAATTCTCTAAAGATCTAGGTCTTGTGACTACATTCTTCAGGAATCAACCATTACCGCCATTGAAGTCTACATGCTTGGAGTTAAAGAAATACTGGTTGGTTCTGTTCTTCAGTAATTAATTGGTACGATGTATTGCAGTGTTTGGGAATAACACTGTGAATACATCTTCCATCCATATAACAATCCAGTGCTAAGTCCCTGTCAATGATGAATTGCTATATGGGTTTTGAGAAAACAAAACCCAAAATACAACCAAAAAAAAACACCAACAAAACAGGTGATTACTTTAGTCAGTAGTGGCTTAATCAAAATCTGGAGAGGGTCTTTTGTTTAAACTACTTTTCTTTTTTTAAAATGTAGAGTGCCTCAGGAGTCTTGCATAGCTCTGAGAGACCTGCTGTGTTTTTTTTTTTTTTTTTAAAACTGGTGATGATCCATGAGTTGCTATATAATGAAAATGCTCAGTGTTGAGCATTTGAAATTCATCATAGCTGAAGATGCCAATGTAAATCTTTACACAGTCTGCTGTGTTACACCAATGTAAGTATAGGATGAACTTTCAACTTCACTGGTTTTCTGTATACCAAAGAGAGCAGAGGATGGCCAAAAATATTTGATTTCCTTGTGTGGTAAGCAGAAGAGTTTTTTTTCAAAGAGACATCTCATAATGCTAGCAATTGAGACCAGCTGCAGTTACTCTCTTCCTCAGGCAAAAATTCAAAGTTTGTAACCTGTGGTTCTGCACTGTATTCTTCCAGTTTTTGCCCCTAACAATCACAAGCAATTTAGATTCCAGCCTTGCATCTTGTGAAAAAAGGAGTATTACTTGTTCACTTTCCTCCCATGATTGTTTTCTGGTGTGGTTATTTTATTTTTTTCCCTTGGTATTTTCCTTAGTGGAGAACTATGGAAAATGTACTAGGTGATGACATAAAAACTGTGGTCTAGGTTTTTCTAGGTTTCATAGCACTTTATGCAGAGTTCTAGTGTAAACAGCTCTGAGTGCTGAATCTCATAAATGAACTATTTAATTGAACTCCTTGGAGATCCAACAGTGGAATAAACAGTAAGGAACAAAGAATCCACATTTTCTAATTCAGGTGCAAAAGCTGTGTTTCCAAAACACCAAAGAGGAAAACTAATTAATTTATTTACATAATAAATGAAGCAGTCAGGTTGCCTAACTGATCAATTAATGTCAAGACCTATGTTCACTGCTCAGAAACTGGTACTTAATGTATTCTTGTGACGCTTGTCTTGCTTTGGAACAGTGTAAGTGTCAAAGCTTGCAAAGAAGTGTTTGGGAGGTAGGAAATAAGAAGGAGGTCTAGATGTGGAATAAACTTTCCAGAAAGCTTATCCATGAATTTCTTTGTAACTGCAAACTGTGCAGAACTGTCCCTTTCAGAGAGAGCTGCAGACTTGTGTGAACTTTACCCAGAAGTAGAACTCTGGAAGTGAGAAGGGTGGATAAAATCTAAAACAAGAATTCTTTTATATGTGTATCCATATTTATAAAGCAGAGAAGCTGTAGCAACTCTGGATATTGATGGAGATCATGGTGTTGCTAATTCTTGGTGTAGAAGAAGCTGTGGATATGAGGGCCTCTTAGATCTTTGGGCATCATGCTTGAACCTTCTAGGGTGCATGACTTGGATGTAATGACAGTAATGACACTTTTCCTCCTAGACATCTTAGTCTTTTCAGAAACATACTCTGTATTTTCAAATGAAAAAAATAAAGGCAAGTTTTTTGAAAATAATAAATTTTGTTTCCCTTTAGGTATGTTCCTACATAATGCTGGAGCTCATCTGTTCTTTTTATTGATGGTTTAATATGAATTATAATCATGACAACAGCTTTCAAGTCAGTATGACATAGCATAATGCAAATGTCAGCAAGATTATAAATGGGGGATATAAGGGAATTTGTGACTTCAGCTTCTGCAGTTAGTGATGGAAATATCTAATGATGCATTGTAATTACAATTCAAATTTATTTCTCAAATGTTTCATCTAACGGCTCTGAGGACAAGGACTCTTCTGCTATTTCCCTCAATAAATTCTGCTAATTAAGTGGTGGAAAGATTTTCCTGAGAGTCCAGACTGCGTTTTATTCTTTCGGTCTAAGTAATTTCTACCCTGGTGTTTATGACAATACGGTAGTTATCTTGGCTTTACACTGTGGCTAGGACCAACGTTTCCTGGAGCTATTGTTAACATTAGACTAACTGTTCGTACCTACTGGTGAACGTGGCTTGAGACAGAGCCAAAATCTGCTCTGGAGCACGTGTGCCTCTGAGCACCCAGGCCTCATCAAGGCTTATTGCTGCTTCTAAGGGCTCCTCTGAAGTTTGGGGTAGGCCCCTGTGGAGGCAGCATGTAGAAGTGTCTGGGTCCTGTGGTACATTGTTTTTGTGGCTGTTCTTATGTCTGCCCAGCAGCTGTGTTTTATGTTTTTAGAGACAACTGAACATTTTGCCTAGGGCCATATTAGCTAAAGCCACAAAGAAATCCCATGTAACTCCTTGCACCACACTGAATCTTTCCCTTTAGATGTATGGATGGAAACAGAATGGTAGGGGTCTGGCCTGCCTGTTTGCAGAGAGACCCCTTTCTGCTTCTGGACAGTAAAGCTTAGTACAGTTGAAGTGTTGAATGCAAGCCCATTTTTGGTCCTGAAGTTAGGAATAGCAATGTGCAAAGGATTGTAGCAAATGAGGTTACATTCGGCTGGTTCCCAGTCACTAGTGGGGTCCCCCAGGTTTCAATTTTAGGGCCAGTTCTCTTCAGTGTTTTTTTGTAAATGATCTGGATGCAGGACTAGAATTAAGTTTGCGGATGATGCTAAATCAGGAGGAGTTGACTCCCCTGAGGATGGAGATGCCTTGCAGGTAGATCTTAACAAATGAGAGGTCTGGGTATTCACCAACTGTACGAAACTTAACAAACCCAAGTGCTGGATTCTGCACCTGGGATTGAGGGGACTGGGTATTCCTGGATATATGTGCTGAGGTGGAGATGGGAGTTTGGAGAGTAGCACTGCAGAAAAGTGAATTGGCGATGCTAGTTGATGGCAAGTTGAATATGAGTCAGCAGTGTGTTCTAGCAGTGAAAAGGGCCAAGTGTATCTCAGGATGCATCACACACAGCATAGCTGGCCTGTCGAGGGAAATGATTGTCCTGCTCGACTGCGCTGTTGTGGCCTCACCTCGAGTACTGTAGGCAGTTTTGGGCTCCATGATATAAGAAGAATATAAAACTATTAGAGAGTGTCCAAAGGAGGGTTACAAAGATGGTGATGGGTCTAGAAGGGAAAATACATGAGGAGTGGCTGAGGTCACTTGGGCTCTTCAGCTTAAAGGAGACTGAGGGGAGACCTCATCACCGCCTACAGCTTCCTCACAAGAGTGAGCAGAGAGGGAGGTGCTGGCCCCTTCTCTTTTGTGACTAGTGGTAGGATCCAAGGGAACAGCATGTAGCTGTAATAGGGGATGTTCAGGCTGGATATTAGGAAAAGGCTCTTCACCAAGAGGGTGGTCAGGCACTGAAACAGGTTCCGCAGGAAGGTCACGGCACCAAGTCTGCTGGTATTTGAGAAACATTTGGAGAATACTCTCAGACATGGTGTTTTTCTTTCTTTTTGGGTGGTCTATTTGTGGAGTCAGCGGTTAGACTCCATGATCCTTGTGGGTCCCTTTCAATTTGAGATATTCTATGAAATGTGAAATGAAAATGAGAAACATAAAAAATCACTTGGGAGTTTTCATAGTCTGGGGAAATGTATTTCTATTTTTAAAAATGTCACTGGTATTTCTAAATGTGGGACTTGTTTTGTCCTATAGTTACTGTATTACTACTGTTACACTTTTGTCAGTGGGTATGTCCATTCCATGAAGTACTGCCTTTCTCTGCATAATGCCTTTGATTTACCAGGATACTTCCAAATGCAAGAAAAGAACCAGGAAGGTTAATAATCCTTCAGTTCCAAAATTAATGTTGTTTTCTAGAAGACTGCCAATGAAACTAAAGGTCATTACAGCCTTCTTGAGGAGGTACTGACTCAGTTTCAGACTTTGGTAGCCTCGTCTAATGTGTTACCTAAATGTTTCCTAGATAGTAGAAGCCATGTAACACTGGTAGCATATATGGCATTCGCTTTTGCTGTTCTGTTTCCAGTTAGAGATTTCATTATTATATTTTAACGTGATATTTCAGTTACTCCGACACACTGTGTAAATGATGTAATTTTAAGCTAGTGTACTTTTCTTATGCAGGAAAGAAGCAAAATTGATTTTAAGGTTAGTAATCTGTGCCGAAATCAAACTTTCATAGGTGCTTCTTGTTTTATTTAGTGTACGAAAAGTGCAAACTCTCCTGCACCAATGTAAGTTTCATTGGTTACCATGATAACCACTGTACCATGTGTATTGTGCGTCACTTATCTTAATTTTAACCAATGTAAGCTGAAACAATACAACTTTTCTGACCTAAGGTCTTATCTACATGAAGGCTGTTCATTGAGGTTATTCTGCATTTCTTTGTAGAAGATGGTCTTAGAGAGTTAAGATATAAAATGTCTTGCAGTATCTTTGCACTGGTATGTGATAGGTTTCTCACATGTTTTTGCTTTTCACACTTGAGAGTGGAAAGCTTGTGAGAGAGAGGAAGTGGAGAACACACTGATACTTCTTTTATACTACTAGTGATATGCTACTGCTACATTTCATTTACTGAACAACTGAGGGAAGTCTGACATTATATTCCCCTTGCTTTCAGCCTCAAGAAACAGCATCAAGGTCTCATACCTTCAAAAAAAAGTCCTTTAAGAAATTCAAAATTTGTGGAATCTGCAAACAAGTAATTGATAGCCGAGGCATTTCGTGCAGGGGTGAGTAACATATGATGTTCTCTGTTTAGTTTTTTGTTGCATATAGAAATTAGTTTTTTATTAATGTTAAAGTTTATAAGAATCCATGATTCTGGAATTCCCTCTGGACAAAATATAATCGTTACCTTGACTTATTTCTTTCCTTTGTACAATACTGTGCCCGTTTTATTTATTTATTTATATTTTGTTTTTGAGAGGAGGGAGCTGTAGTATATAGCTGGACATGTATAATTATGTGTTTTTATTACTGTGCTAGGCAGGCAAGTTCCAGAATAAGCCAATGCCTGTGCAGGCACTTAGGAGCATGTGAGTGAGTGATGTGTGCACAGTGTGTGACAGATGCCTCTGGAATTCAGCCTCCAACAGAGAAAGAGAAAGTGACCCAGAGTTACTGAGGCATGAAGGTTTTTCTCTGCATTAATTTGCTAAAATTCACAAGAGCAGCCATCTTTTTTTTTTCTTAATTTTTCTAGTTCCATTATACTCTGCATAATCCTTAGTCCTTCAGTCTAATCACTCAGACTGACAATGAAGAGATCCTTATCCTGATGGAGAGACTAGAGACACATCTGTCTCTGGTGTTGCCCACTCCTAACTGTTTTCCCTCACTCTTCTACCTTCTTTTGTAGAATTGAACATACTTGCCTCTTCTCCATGGGGTACCTGTGGGAAAGACCTTAGGCAGAAGTAAATAATTGGGAAGCTCAGTAGGTCCTTTCTGTAAGCTGTTGAGAGTTAGGGGGTCTTAATTCCCTCTACTGATTTAGTCTGTTCAACTATTCTTGCTACATGTTAAACAGTTTCTCTACTTTCTGCATGCATGGTTTACCTCCTAGTAAGAGGATGCTTTTGTCTATTCATCTGACGTGTAGTTACTCTTTTTGCTTATTGGTATTAGCACCACCTCCCAGTTCTAAATGGATTCCTCTGAGGGATAGAGGAGGAGATGGGAGACTTGAATGTGGAAGGAATGTGGGCTTTTCCTTCTACGTACAATGCTGAACTAAGGTACACATTTTGCAGATGAACAATTAAATGTAAAATACCTCACTTGTTCAGCACTATGTTCGTTAGAGGAGTGGCAGTTGCCACTCCAGAGTATATACTTCTTTACTATGTCTTCCCTCCTTCTGGAGGTTGGTCCCAAAGTTCTTAGTATTTAGTGGTTTTCATCTTAGCAGAAATTGTTAGTATTGTTAGAAAGAAGCCTGCTTAGTAGAGGAATTCTATTAAGACCCTCTTGATCAGGTTTATTGTTAGAAACAGTGTACCAGGAAAGAACTATACTTTTGAAGGGAAAGGCCTTTGGGGTGGGAATAAAAAAATGTTTGCCAGGTTGCTGTGGATTTGAGCCTCATAGCCCAGAGCTGGAAGACTCAAATTCAGAAAAGCCATGTCAGTGTCCTTATCTACTGTTCTGCTCTTCTGGACCTCATTCTTACCAACAAAGGAGAACCTTATTGGGAATATGAATGTCTAAGGCAGCCTTGGTTACAGTGACAGTGAATTGGTGGAGTTCAGAATACTGAGGGCAGGGACTAAGATGAAAAGCAAGCTCAAAACTCTTGAATTCAAGAGAGTATACTTTGGTCTCTTCAGGGATCTGCTGGGAAGAGTTCCATGGGATAAGGCCCTGGAGAGAAGAGGGGCCCAAGAGCAGTCCATCCCAACAAATGGGAAGTAAGGCACAAATGTCTGTGTAGATGAAGAAGTTGTTCCTGGCCAAACTCAAACACAAAAAGGAAACACGCAGGGGGTTGAAGCAGGCTTTCCTCCTTTCCAAGGAGGAATACAGGGATATTGTCCGAACATCCAGGGATGCAGTTAGGAAAGCTAAAACACAAATGGAATTGAATCTGGTCAAGGATGTTAAAGATGAATAAGGTCTTCTGGAATTACATAGGTGACAAAAGGAAGAGTAATGTAAATGTGGGCTCACTGCTGAATGAAACGGGGACCAGGTTACACAAGGCATGGAAAAGGCTAATGGAATACCTTCTTTGCCTCAGTCTTCACTAGCAAGATGAGCCTTCAGGAATCTCAGGTCCTAGAGATGAAAGGAAAAAGCTGGAGCAAGAAAGTTTACCTTGGTGGAAGAAGATCAGTTCAGGAAATACTTACTCAAACTGGACTGGAGGAAAGTGAATGTCACTCCTATCTTCAGTGAGGGCAGGAAGATGGACTCAGGGAACTACAGACTGGTTAGCCTCACTTTGATCCCTGTGAAGGTGATAGAACTGCTAATCCTGGAAACCATTTCCAGGCACGTGAAGGACAAGAAAATTATCAGGAATAGTCAGTGTGAATTCAGCAAGGGGAAGTCACATTTGATCAATGCGATAAGCTTCTACAATCCTGGCAGTTGAGAAGAGAGCAGTGGATATTGTCTACCTGCATTTCAGTAAGGCCATTGATGCTTTTCCTCACTGGATCCTCATAGAAGGACTGTTGAAATGTGGTCTGGATGGCCAGACAGAGAGGTGGATCAAAACCTGACTGACTGGCTGAACCTAAATGGTAGTGATCAGTGGTGCAAAGTCTAGCTGGGGGCCAGTAATGAGTGGAGAGCCTTCAGGGCCAGTACTAGGTTTAGTCATAGTTTTGGCTAGGATAGAGTTAATTTTCCTCCTACTAGTATGCTGCTGTGTTTCTCACTTAGGATGAGAATAATGTTGGTAAGGGGCTGATGTTGTAAATTGTTGCAGAGCATCACTTACGGTTAAGTCAAGGACTTTTGAGCTTCTCATGCTGCCCTGTCAGTGAGGAGGCTGTGGATGAAAATGATCCATGAGGGGACAAAACCAGGACAGCTGACCCAAACTGGCTAAAGGGTTATTCCATACTATGTGATATCATGCCAAACAATTAATACGGGGTGGATGGTTAGGGTGATGTCAGACCACTGCTTGTGGATGGGATGGCCATCAGTCGGTGCATTGCATTGTACATCACTTGTTTTGTACATATTATTACTACTACTATCATTATTATTTCTCTTCCTTTTCTGTCCTGTTAAACTGTCTTTATCTCGAACCACAAGCTTTTGCTTCCCCTCCCCCCCGATTTTCACCCCCATCCCACTGGGAGGGGAAGGTGAGCAAATGGCTGTGTGGTGCTTATTTGCCGGCTGGGTTAAACCACAACATCATGTTTAACGTCTTATTAATAATCTGGATGATGGGGCAGAATGTGCCTTCCGCCAGTTGGCATATGACACAAAACTGTGAGGAGTGTCTGATTCACCAGTGGGTCATTCTGCCATCCAGAGGGACCTTGAGATGCTGGAGAAATGGGCTAACAGAAACCTCATGAGGTTCAACAAGGGGAAGCGCAAAGTCCTGCACCTGGGAAGGAACAAGCCCGTGGACCAGCATGTGCTGGTGGCCACCCATCTGGAAGGCAGCTTTCCAGAAAAAAACCTCTGTATGTCCTGATGGACAGCAATTTGTACATGAGTCAGCAATGTGCCCTTGCTGTTAGCAAAGAAGGCTAACAGTATCCCGGGCTGCATTACGTGAAGTATTGTCATCAGGTTGAGGGAGGTGATCCTTCCGCTCTGCTCCTCACTGGGGAGGGCACACCTGGGGTACTGTTTGCAGTGCTCAGCTCTCCAGTACAAGAGCCATGACCGTACTGGGAAGAGTCCAGTGTTGGGCCACAGAGATGATGGGCTTCAGTACCTCTTTTCTGAGAAGAGGCTGAGAGAGCTGGGGCTGTTTAGCCTAGAGGAAGAGGCTCAGAGGGGATCTCATCAATGTATGTAAATCCCTGAACAGAGGGTGCAAAGAGTCAGCCTCTTTTCATTGATGGCCAGTGACAGGACAACAGGCAATGGACACAAACTGAAACACAGCATGTTCCCTTTGAACATCATGAAATGCTTTTTTTGTGTGTGTGTGTTTAACTGGGAAGGTGACTGAGCACTAGCAGAGGTTGCTTAGTGAGGTTTTGAAGCCTACCTCCCTGTGTGTATTCAAAAGCCATCTGCATATGGCCCTGCTTGAGCGGTAGGCGGGGGGGGGGGGTTGGACCAGGTGACCTCCAGAGGTCCCTTCCAACCTCAACCATTCTATGATTCAGTTAAGAGGTTTACCATTTGTCTTGTAAATAGATCGCAGATTGATAAGCATGAGCAAGTTTTTGTATTAACCTAGTGTTTAATAGCTTTGTTCAAATAAAGAAGCTAACAGTACATGCCAAGGTAGTTTAGCACTCTGTTGGCTTGTTCCAATAATTGGCTTGAAATATCAGGAGGAAAACAAAATTCTCATGTAACCAAGCTACTGATGAGAGTTGTTTTTTTTTTTTTTTTTTTTGGG